>NC_068394.1:12216914-12366914 GCF_023724105.1 Carassius gibelio
AGATTGCATGAGCGCGAGTAGAAACACAGCAAGACTGTAAAGTGAGTAGCATAAGACTGTCCTGTTCGGCATCATGATATATTTATTGTCCCTGACAACCATTAAGCCACTTTTTAGCAACTGCCTTTTTTAAGACCTTGAATATTATGCCATAAAATAAATGTGAAAATATCTAGAGCTTGTGTTAACCACAAACCTTATTTCAGGCAAATTTCTGCAAACAGACAAAAGTGCAAACTTGATTTGGTGTTTCAGGAATCCCTCCTGTAGGACAAAACAAAACAAAAAACTGACAAATTCTGATTAAAAAAATATCCAATATCACTACTAATGCATATGCATAGGAAAACACTGTCAACTACAGTTGGGCTTTAGCATTAGCATTAGCATTAGCATTAATGGTCTACTGTTTGTTTTCTTTTTCAGGTCAACTGCTGTAATGATGCAGCAACAGTTTGAAAAGATTACTGCAGAGCACTTTAGTGCTCATCAACATGATTACAGCTAGTTATCTGAATAACAACACATCTCCTCATTGCACACGTACATCACCGAGTCATTTATGTGACATCTGAATATACATTTGCAGGAATTTACATTTTTTGAAAGTTTTTTTTTTGCTGTTCTGCAATATATCTATAGAACGTTTCCTATCAGATATCGAATAGACGTTTATAAAATATCTTTAAGATATTTATGATTTAGAATGTACGTTAAAATGATGTCTGAAAGATGTCTATCAGAAGTTTGTACACAGCAGATGCTTTCCAGATGAAGTGATCTTGCAGACCTACGTGTGCTATCTGGGTCCAGTTTAATAGCACAGACATTTGATGCTAATTCTATCACCTTGTTCACGGCACATTATTGCAAGAATGCACATCAAATATGTACTACAGGCTACATGTCTAAAGTTTACAGTTATACATTCAACTGTATACATTCCATATGTATCTGTGGGATGTAAATAGACTTGCCTAGTCAACTGTTTAAGGCCTATTTCTCAATACAGAATAGGTTCCTTTAAGGGTTATAGATGTGTGGATGACATGGATAACTTGCATTAATATATATATAGAATCTCTTTGCAAGATATGGACAGCGCTGAGGAGTTGACACCACATGCAACACTCAGCATAACCTGACACATGGGATGGAACGCACACAGAGAAAACAAGTCAGTTGAAAAATCTTTCAGGACTCTTACATAATCATCTGGATACACTGATTGTGCACTTGAAATTCCACTGACATATTTCCAGCCAAATTTTTACATTTCTATTTTTTGTTGTTGTAATGTGAATCACAAAACCTGCTCAGAGCACAACATGAGAAACGTGCGCATCATAAACACTTCTGAGGGGCCCTTATATGAACACATACAGTCTGCGGTGGTTTGACATAATGGAAAATATTTATGGCTGTTGCATGTTCTCACACAAAGTTAATGGCACAAATTTAGAGTATGCGGTTCATCACCTCCAGATGAGAGAATGACAACTCATCATGCACTCATTTAAAGGACAGTTATGATAATATCATTATCAGGTTTTTAAAGCATGCAAAAAAGGCAATGAGCAGAATGGACAAAGAAATACATATTTTATTTTAATATATCCAATCGTATTATTCTACTCGTCTACAGTAGTCTTAATTTTACAGCAATGATTGTATTATATTCTTCCAAGTTCATTGTGTAAAAAGTTACTTCCTTTAAGAGTATGCATACTAATCTCACAATATAAGTGATAAGAAAAAAAAACAGACACTTAAACTGTTTATTTCAGTGAACTGAATGACAATCAACCATCAGCTGAAATTGCATGCCCTACTTGCTTGCATCAAAATGTAACACTTTTTGAAACAATCACTGCTTTTTGTTTTTCTAAGGTGTGTACAACGGTCGGTTCATGGAGGAGGAGGAGGAGAGAGAGCCGTGTGCAAACAGCTTATCCTCTCACTGTCATCTGCTCCTAATGACAGCTGACAAACTACTAATGCAAATCCCATCTGAGCAGCTACAGCTGCCCCACCCCCAGCTTCCCCTGCCCTTCCTGTACAGGACAACCCCTCCTGCCCTGCTACATACACAACGAATGAAAATGCTTGAAAAGTCCTCCTCTCTGAGGGTCGGCTCACAGCGAGCGCTCTTCTTTTAAACCAAGACAATACCCTGCTCTTCAGTCACATGACAGCAGAGAGCAATGGTTCAAGCAGAGCAGGTGGCGACTGTGTCATCCACAAGCAGCCAAACACATGCTCACTTGCGGCTGCTATTCTGAGTGCCACTTACTGGAGCAAACTACTGACTCAATCTATGAATTCTTGCCAGTAACAAGTATGTATATAAATAAAAAAAACATTTAAATGTGTATGACATAATTCATTTTAAAAACATATTTCAAATTTTAACTGACATTTTAATACATTCATATTCAATATTTGAATATCTAAAATATGTTTTATATATTCATAAATAATATGTACATGTGTTTTGTATACATAATGTAATGTATATGCATTCTCATTTTTATTTATATATTATATAAAAATACATAGAAACATATTTGTTTGTTATTTTATTATTAGTAAATGTATAAATTGTTATTAATTATAAAAATATATGTAAAAATAAAAAATATATACATGTATCTAATATTGCATATGTATTTATCATTTTTATTTATATATTATATAAAAAATACACACACATATATACATACACACACACACACACATATATGTTTGTTATATTATATTAGTAAATATATAAATATAAATTATGCATTACATACATTATTTGAGATATATATATATATATATATATATATAAAATAGATGTTCAATAAATTACATCTTGAAATATATTCAAATATAAAACATCTATTTTAAATAGGCTAGTAAAAATATTTCAAAATGTTACTGTTTTGCTGTCCTTTGGATCAAATAAATGCAGGCTTGGTGAACGGAAGAGACTTCTTCTTCTTCTTCAAACAAAAAAAAAACATTTACAAGCTTACTGTTCAAAAACTTCTGACTGGTAGCTACTAATTTCTAGCTTTTAATTGGCTTAGAAATCTATAAATGCTGGACAATAACAAATAATAATGATTTGTTGATATACTACAAACACTGTTTATCACATAATAAGGCAGAATAGCTTCTATACTGTAATAAATGATATGTTAATTAGCACTGCATTATACTTTATTTATCACCTGCTGGAGATGACTTGAAAAACAATTCATTGTTGTGATCGTATATTAATGTCTTCGTATTTGCATAAGTTTCTGTTTTCCTGTGAAAACCACAGTGATAGCCGGACGCTTTTGTCCATATTAGGAATTTCCTGATATCACTATCAGTGCGAGAGCACGCTCCAGCTTCGAGTATTAATGAAACACACACTGCAGGAGAGTTTAGCGCTCTGTAATGTTCATCTCGCTGTATTATGGGTCCGAATGAAATATCAGGTCATGCGCAGACTATCCTGTCTCTTTGAGTTTGAATCTATATTTATTCACACCAGCTCTTGAAAACAATGTGATTCAAAAGGGTCTTACTCTGTGCAACCACATAACTAAAGATGAGGTTTTTTATTTTTTTATTATTATGAGAATATATATGAGAATATATATTATATATATCCAAGTCCATCGGATCTGGACATCCCTAATATATATACACACACACACACACACACACATACATAAATGGAAATTTCAACTACAGATCCAGCGTCAGAAAATCTAAAAAATATGATGATGATGATGATGATGATGAGATATATATATATATATATATATATATATATATATATATATATATACTTTCAAATTCTGTTAATGTGGTTCATCTTTTTACCACTAAGCATTCACAAAGTAAAACAGATATGATCAAACCCCTTGTTTGGGGATTTCATTTCTTGGGCTTATCTCACTGGTTTATAGGTTAAAGTTTTTTAATTTCACTGACACAAAAATCCTATATTTTCTAAAACGCACGTCGATGGTTTGGCTGAGAGTTTGAGCTTTTAAAAGTAAGAAACCATTGTTTTAGAAGAATAAAAGACATAATGAAAAATGGAAGTGATCAAGAATGCAAACAAGAGAAAAAACAAGGTTCCTTTTTACTGCTCAAATCAAATACAGGGAGGAAATGACATCATGCCACCCACACAAACCGCACCAACTCACACTTTCATTTGTTTCGCAGTAAATCACACAAGTGTTTTCTTCATCTTCTCACTATGTAGTTTCATAAACACACAGTAGACCTTCAATGTCGTGAAGTAACCAACAATCTGATAGGGGAAAGTGTGAGAGAAAGTGACCGTGTGTTCATCACAGGTTGCTAAGCTCACCTTGGCTTCAGTCCAGACTCAGCCTCAGGGCATTTCTGCAGCAGTGGAACCAGTGGAAATCTTTGCGCATTATTCACGTCTCTCAGTCTGTGGAAGAGCAGAACCATCCAGTCAAGATCTCAGCCAAGGCTCAACACAAGCAATGCAATACAGTACAAGTCAAAACCAAAAAGTGCAATTTTATTTATTTTTTTCCATACAGCAGCCATGCTTTTTAATTACACACACACACACATGCATTACAGAGAGAAAAAAATGTAGTTTCAAAGTTTTATTTGAAAGTTTATGCTAAAAAAAAAGTAATCTTGCTAAATGTTATTGCAAAATAAAACAATGGTTTCTGTTTTAATGTCCTTTAAAATATAACTTATTTTTGTGATGCAAAGCTGAATTTCCATCAGCCATTACTCCAGTATAAATTGCCACATGATCCTTCAGAAGTCATTCTAATATGCTGATTTATTGTTAGAATTATAAATGCTGGCAACAGTTTTGCTGGCAAATATTTTGTTTGGAAACTACAATACTTTTTTTAGGGTTTTTTGAAGAACAAAAAGTTAAAAGAACAGCATTTATACAAAATATAAATATTTCTAACAATATAAATGTTCGCTATCACTTCTTAACACTTTACGCATCCTTGCTGAATAAAAGTTTTAAATTCTTAAAAAGAAAGAATTTAAAGAATCCTGAAAAAAAGGTATCACGGGCTCCAAAAAAATATGAATCAGCACAAGAGTTTCCAGCAATGATAATAAATCTGCATATAAGAATGATTTCTGAAGGCCTTTTTGGGAATATTAATATTTCTTGTAATTTTTCATAGTTTTCTTATTCTTGTTCACAAGTATTTTTACTGTATTAGAGTCAAAATATTGAGAAAAGAGGCTCTAATAGGATAAAAAAAAATACATATATACACATACATATATATATATATATATTCACACACACACACACACACACACACAATTGGTTATATATAAAATTTGTTATTCTATTATCAGAATGCATTTATTTATTTATCTTTGGCTTTTAATTTTAGGTTGAAATATGACCTAGACATATTCTTGACCAAGTTTCTTGTGATAAGCTCACTTACGTTTTTAGAGAGTTCTGAGCAAATAACCTTTAAGTTGAGGCCACACCGTCAACTGACCTTGAAGTAAACATTAAGGTTTGTATGACGGTAGATTCTATGACATCACTTCCTGTCTGTCTCGTGAGAGCCGAGCTCTGTCAGCTGTGAGCACAGCACTTGAGCTGTCCGCTATCAACCAATCAAAGATACAGCGGAGTATTCCCAGACCTGTCAGTTAGAGTGTGGCTATTCTTAATAACGACACGAGAGGACCAACTGCGCTTGGGTGTTACTGAGAAGACCCACAGAGGTCAACGATTGGGTGGCATTCATGGCTTATATCCTTATAATCCCATATATTATAAGCCTTTGCTTCTAAATTTTCCAAAAAGAAATAAGACCAGGTAATAGATAGCAATGCAAGTGAATAGTTCACCTCCAAAATAAGATAATGTTTACAAGTTTTTGATAGTGCTTTGCCATATGTGCACCTTTCAACTGAACAGTCTTCTGATGAATTTTAGAATGAAAAAGATACATAGTTGTGTTATATTTGGTGAAAAACAATGGGACCATACGGAGCGTTCATGTTTTTCAGGCAATTAGCTTAAGTGAACTACCATATGAGAGCGATCCATCTCTGCAAGCTTGTTGAAAAATGAAGAGCTGGATATAAGTTTTAATCGGCCATCTCCGTCCTGGCCTTCTCAGTAATGACAAGGGGAAAGATCTAATTGATCCCACAATACTCTTTAGACTCTTAGACCGTCCATTAAAAAGTTCATGAAAGTTGAACACTGAGTGGAGACATAAGGGACAGTTGAATCGGCACACATAAAGTGAGCTCAAGAGACAAAATGAGGAAAAGAATATAAAATTAGGCATTCCAGAGGAGATTCAATTTAGCAAAAATATAAAGTAGTCTACCGATCAAAAGTTTGGGGCCAGTACATTTCAATATTTTGTAAAGAAGTCTCTTATCCTTACCAAGGCTACATGTTTTTGTTCAAAAACACAGTAAGTATGGTAATACTATGAAATATTATTACAATTTAAAATGTTTTCGATTTAAATATATAATACAATTTATTACGCCAAAGCTTAATTGGACCCACTTTATATTAAGTGGCCTTAACTACTATGTACTTACATTTTAATTAATAATTTAGTACAATGTACGTATTGTGTACATACATGTTTTTACATTGTACTTATAAAAAAACTACATGTAATTACATCTGTAATTAATTTCTGTAATTACATTTATAATTACACTGTTGACCCATACTTTACACCTTAACCCACCCTTAAACTTACCCATACCTCCAACCATCTCCCTAACCTTACCCCTATCCCACCTCAATAGCAGCAAAAGTGTTTTACAATACAATATGAACACAATAAGTACATTGTACTTATTTTTTTATGTAAGTACATAGTAGTTAAGGCCACCTAATATAAAGTGGCACCGCTTAATTTCTAGCATCATTTCTCCAGTCTTCAGTGTCACATAAAAAAAAAAAAAAATCTATATAATATGTTGATTTGCTGCTCAGGCTACATTTTTCTAATTATCAACACTTTTAAGCACCTTTCACACTGCGATTCAGGAAAATACACGGGTAATACGTCCCGGGAATTGTTTCCAGGTTGCTAGATTTTGCCCCTTTCACACTGCCAGGGATTACCCGGAATATGTGGGTGCGTTCACACACAACCCGTAAAGGTCCCTTGAAGACACATGACATCAGGATGTTACGTGTAATTTACGAGTCGAAAACGCTAGGCACGTTAACTTTCACTTAAGCTTGCAAATGATCTCAGCATCAGTGCGGAAAGTGAGGAACTAACTGATCTCTGCTTCATTAGGGGCCGTTCACATATCGCACCTAAAAACGCGTGGAAAACGCTAGGTGCGACGTTTTCTCCTTCTTTCCAAAGCGCTCGGGCAGGTGCGCCCCTGAGGCGTCTGCCTTTGCTAAGCAACCATGACGTGTTCTCTCCATGAAAACGCAGAAATTTCAGCAAAGGATAAATTGATTTTCAGCTCTAAAAATAGTAGCTCTGCTACTAAATTTATTTCAAAATGGCAATCCATATCTTAGCTGAGCTTTCAACGTTGTTAAGGGAAAGGATGAAGCTGATTGGTTAGTTCTTGTCACATGACCCGCGGTGCGCTTGCGGCTCTCTGAAAAGTTTAAATGATTTTAACTCGATGCGGTGCGGACTCGCCTGGAAAAAACGACCGCGTCGCTTCCATTATGAGCGTGCATACCGCGCGCCTACATTGGAAATAACAAATTTGAACGCGCAAAAGATGCGATATGTGAACGGCCCCTTAAAGTTTGCACATATTTTTTTTTCATCGCGAACCTTGATCTGCCTTCAAAACATCAGTAAAAGAGTCACACGATAACATGCGTCATCACTACCACACACCCTTTATGGCATTAGTTCTGGCTTTAGTTCACACATCACTTGTTCCGGGACTGAACCCGGCAACGTTACTAGGTCCCCGACCCAGGATCAATCCTGAAATCAATCCCGCCCCACAGAAGGCGCCCCGGAAATGTTCCAGCAATTTTCCGTGTCCAACGTGCAGTGTGAAAGGGGCTTTAGAGACTTAAAGGGTGCCAGCATCCCCAAAATGGTTTGAAGCAATCATCACAAACTTTTATGAAGACTATTAAGGGACGGAAAACGAGCTCAACGCCATTAATAGGGTAAAAAATTGGAGGACAAAAAAAAATAACAGGAAGAGAAAAAAAAAAGACAATCATCATCAGGTTGGTAAAGATTTAATAGTGTTACACACGTCTTCAGGGCCTCTGGTTCCACAAGGGAATCGTTTCAAGCTTATTAGATAGTAACATGAAGTACGCCTTTTTAATTATGTTCAGCAAGTAATTAGTGGAAAAAAGGGTTTAAATCATCTCCCCGATCCCAGAATTAGCCTCGGAGAAGAAAAAGAAAAAAAATTACTTGCCACAGTAAGTATCATTCAACTAAGTTGAAAGCGCATGTAGAAACAGCCGGAATTCTCCCATTGTGAGCAAATGCCTTTAAAGGGGTTGTTGACTTAGGCAGAAGCTCTCTTGGGAGCTTGTGAACAAATACCTAAAGGGGAGGGCCATCCGCAGCGCTGTCACATGATGTCATGTGCTGACCAGATATTGCTACACGTAGTTTCACAGCAGCCGCCCTGCTACAACACCATGCGCACAATGACAACAACACAAATGGAGAACAAAAGAACAAGCGCAGGGATTCTGATGGGTACATTAAATAATAAGAATGGGCAGGCACTTCTATAAATAATAATAATAATAAATATTCTATACATAAGTTACACAAGGGTGTGAATGGCTTTAGCAATCTAAAGGGGAAACAGAGAAATCATGTGGCCTGTGTGAAAAAAGTACATTAAAATGTATCTAGCATATCCAAAACATTATTATTATTATTATTATTATTATTATTATAAACACTATTAATCATAATTAAATAGAGAGAGACACATCAGATGCATTCTGAAATACTTCATTTATCTCACTGGTCAGGAGGAAGTAAAAAAAAGAAAGAAAAAAAAAAAAAGTATTTTCTGAGGCCAAAGGAATTTCCCTCAATTTCTTGTGTCACATGTTTGTTCTCGCCCACAGCAGATCTTAACCCGATTGGTCACTGTAGTTATGGGGTGCCTCAACCATGTTAAATCAGTCAACCGGCTGATTCAGCTGTCAGATAAAACACCAAAAAAGCCTTTTTGTTTTTGTGGAAATGTCTTTCAAACACCATGAAGTCACAAGCTTTTGTGGCCGTAGAACGGAAACCAAACAAAAAGTCAGGACTGCAGATACATTTCAAATCAGGCTCCATAACAGCTGCTCCTTACTATTCAATAAACACTCCACACCAAAGGGCCAGGAAGATCTGCGAGCCTCAATCTCTCTCCATCTGCAGTCTGGGTCAAAAGTTCATGTCAGTGTTACAGTTGTGTGTGCACCGCCACAGACCATATTCCCCATCTTCTCAACCACTGGCCACTGTGATGCCAAATACTACAACAGCGTAGAAATGATTAACTGAACACTTATTATCCTTCGTAATGTCACGTCAGAAACACATTTCCCATTAGACCAGAGGATCTTTTGAGATGTAGACTGTACTACAAGAGAACATATGGCGATTTTGGGATTCAAAACTTCCTACCTAGTCCAGAAGTTGACCAAATTTCAATGCTGTTGTTAATTAAAAATGAACTAAAATAAGTTTGTTGAAATACTAAAATTACAACAACAAAAAAATTATATATATATATATATATATATATATATATATATATATATATATATATATATATATATATATATATATATATATATATATATATATATATAAAAATTTTGTAATATATATGAAGAGTTCAGATGCAAAAAAAAGTGCCATCTGAAATTTTCATCTAAAATTACGATTTTTAACCAGCTCCTATTCTTAGGTTGAGAAATTTTACTCTAATGGCAATATGCAGATCCTTTTCCAGGCTATTAAAGTGAAATAACTGAACATAAATATAGAAATTTGATAAAAATCCTATTTTTAGATGGAAATTTCAGATGGCATTTAGAGGCTTTTTTCATCTGAACTCTTCATATATAAATTAAAGAAATACAAATATTTGTAAATATTACAAGTCAACATAAAAGCATAAAAAGCAGATTCAAAATATTATTAAAAATTATAATAACATAAAAATAAAACTTAAATAAGTTTCTTTTAAACAAGGTTCAAGATTATTTCAGAAGTTGTTTCAGATCTTAACTACTGGAATGTGCCACTCTAATTTTTGTGCAATTATATTTACATTTATTCCATTAGCAAACTTCCGTCACAAATTAATGCAGGCTTTGCAATGGGACTGTTATTGAAGAACGGGACAGTTCACACTACACTGAACCCAATAGCAAACTTATTTACATAAAAAAAAGGTGAAAACTAGAAATCAATCAATCAATAAAAATTGCCTATTTAATTCTAAGAGTCAAAGAGAAAGGGGAAACCATTATGGTACAAAAATTTAAAAGCATGTGGACCTCAAGAAAGAAATAAAACGAAAAATGAACACTATTCACAAAATAACACCACTCAAAAAGGATTCCAGAAGTTCAGATTTTATTCTAAAACCATCCAGCTCCTGAAACTTTTGAGAAGTCTCACGTGTCCAGTCAAGTTTACTTCGCTTCTCTTTGACTAGATGTGAGCGGGGATCGTCTAAACCCTGTGTTTGAGGGTAAGTGATCCTGCTCTCTCCCTCATGATCCTCTCGTTTCCTCCTGGCCTGAAGCAGGTGCAAGTCATCTCAGTGGGGATGTCACTAAAGGCTTATGTCAGGGGAAAGCAGCCAGCTAATCGCACCACTCAAGGGCTAAAGATTAGATAGGCCGTGCAGATTCTTTTACTCACTCAAAACTGACCACAATGGGCCAGACGAGGAGGCCAAATACAAATTTAACCTTCCATGTCAACATTTTCACTGGCAATCCATCAACTTCTTGATTGTATTAGTCAGACAAAGATTTAAAGCCCCAACTAAGTAAATAACATCACCACACTGTACAGGCCACTGGAGCTAATGGAATTATATACACTTAACCAGACTTTTACATTTTCTGAAGAAAATTGGATTTGCACAAACATGCAATGCCACATGCTAGAGTCCCTAGCCCCAAGTATGAGCGATAGTAAAAGCAATGCTTGCCATAATGTTGTGCTACTAAACAATGCTGATAAACTTTCTCCTCTAAATTTTCTTGCTCTGTAGACATATGTTCCTTATCTTAAAAGGCATATGAAATGAGTCTTATCTGCTGAGCCAAAGCCATGAATCCAGCAGTAAACATGCTGCTCAGTACCACCAGTCTGGGTGTTAATGTTCCGAAGTTATATCAGTATTAAGCTGTAAATTCCACATCATGTTGATTTCGCGGAGGTGATCACCTCACCCTAAAACAAAACTGAAGCTCTTCCAACAGCTCATTTCAGTAATATATTTGCAATCGTGTGCATTCCCTTTTCTGTGCATTGAATGAGGTAGCTTGTAACCACATTCACACTTGAACCCATGACGAACCTCGTGAGCAGTAAAGAGAGAGTCATTTCTTGCATATGAGAAACCAGAAAAACTACTTTGGGTCTAAAAGGCGTATCCAAAAAATACATCAAATCAGACAATTAAGCTACTTTCACTAAAGCAGCTGTGATGAAACACTATGAAAATCCATCCATCAAATAATTATTTTCATTTTCAGTGTGGAGAACCCAACATTAGCAGACATCCCACGAGGCAGCATTCTCCACTCAGTTGCTTAGGTACAGTCACAAACCAAAGCACCGTTGGCCACATCTCAGTGATTTTCTGGAGGACTTAAAATGAGTTGAGCATAGAAAACTGAACAGAAATCTCTTTGCATCGTATGAAATTTATTATAACGAATATTAAATGCATATATTTGCATAATCATGTCTAAAAAAACAAAAAAACTAAGCACTAAAAATGGTTTTAAATGTTGCTAAATGAGTTAGGTATGTAAAAAATATATTTGTATATGTATTTGTATTGATTGGTAAAGCACAGAACAGGGTAAAAAGGATTGTATATTAACTGGTTCAAAGATGAATTTTAAATAAGTTATATAGTAAAAAAGGTCATCTAAACAAACAGAGATATTAAAATATAAAATATCCAGATAAACTAGCTGTAATATCGATCAATACCAGATATAAAACTGATATATCATTCATCGCTAATAAAATTAATTCATATTATAACATTCTCCTAATGAACCAGATGACAAAAGCTAAAATACTACTTTTTGAGACATCAAGCCGATCGCTTTCATGAAAGTCCCTCTGTGTGAAATGAGTTTTTCTAGAGGTATCCATCCTGACACTCTTCCTGCTCTGCCTCACACATCAATGATCGGTTTCTGTTTAGGGATCGTGATGTCAGCTCCAATTCCACATCTGATTATCGTTCTCTTTACTCTCCAGCTGGGAGCCCACACTTACCCTTTTTGGATAAGAGCCATCTCCACAATGGCCAGACTCACTAAGGTGGCTTTGTGTTTTTCTAGTTGAGTTCTGTAAATCTAACAGCTTTATTCAACATTTCGGTGACTCAGAAGTGGATGGCGAGACCTATAATAACTAAAGAAAGGTATTTGCTTGATTTTTCTGAACTAGAGGTCGACCGATAGCGGATTTTGCCGATGCCAATAGCTAGGTTGGACCACACTGGCCGATACCGATTAATTAAACAAGTTTTTAAAATGGATACTGAACAAAAACTAAAATAGTCCTTTATTGAAAAAAAACAGTACTGAAGCATACTATAATCATAATCATAATAATAAATACCTAAATACCGTGAACACCTTTATAGTTCTGTGTAAGTTATATGATGCTAGTTTTACTCAAATCAAACGGTCAGATGCTCATGAAGTTATTCTCAGAACAGTTCTGGAGATGTTGTTCATGTGTTTATGTCCTCAGTTAGTGAGACGGCAGATGCTGAAATCACCGCGAGCGTCACGCGCGCTTCAGTGTGTGTAACGTTAGTTGATGAAACCTCGCGTCTGCGCCATTCAGTAACCCAGTCACTCAGAACATGCAGGATTCATATTCAAATCAGCATTTGAGGCGTAATAGTTACAGATACTAGTCCATATCGCCATTTGATTTAAGTGTAATGACCTACGTTTGATTAATTCATTCTAAATTTGACAAAGTTCATGACATTCCGCGTTAAACTTTGAATTCTGTTTTTATGACTGGATTCCGCACACATTTTCCGCATTGCGGAAATCATAGTAAATGAACTATTTCTAGTCTACTCTAGTCTGAACTACGTCATGAATTTCTTTAAGCTGTGGCCATGTGTAATATCAATAACCAACATATTTAAATACAGATTGTGTAATTAAATAGTTCTTTGTTAACTTACAGCTTAAAATCTAACCACTCATGCTATTCTAGAATAAATTAGTGAAATTAGGGAATTAGTAAAAAGTGTTTTTGACTTGTTTGCTTATTTGCATATATTTTGATAAAATACACAGTAAAACTGTGAAACGATACTACAATTCAAAATTATTGTTTTCTATTTAAATATACTTCATTCATGAATTTTTAGCAGCCATTACTTCAATCTCCATAATCCTTCAGAAATCATTCTAACACGCTGATATGAAAAATATCTAAACATTATTAAATGTTCAAAAGTTTGGGGTAAGATTAAAAAAACAAAGAATAAGAGAGTATAGAAGAGATTGTCAAAGAAGAGATTGTCGTTATGGAATCTATCAGCAGGGGATAAGTAGGATCATGCTAACCAGCCAAAACTTGACCCCTTGGAAAAGGCCAAGGACCTGATGCTCTGACTTGGAATGAATAGATGGCCCTTTTCTGCACAATTAAAGAAAACATTCTAAGTTGCAAAAAGGCAAAACCTTGAACTAGAAGTCCTGCATTACCGGATCAGGAATACTGCTGATTTTCCAGAAGGACACGTAATTGGACAAGACAGGGGAAAACTAAAAGGCCAAAACACAGCACTCAGCAGACGTTGATCTGCCAGTCAACATCAAGACTGTAAAATTGCATTACGGCTTCCGGTTATCAAATACCATGGTTATCCAAAATTAGTGTTTAGGCCACTCAAGCTTAAGGCTTTCAAAATAAACCATAATGTCATGATTACAACTCCAGGCCATTTTCTGTACGATGACTTTAGAAATAAAAATAAACTGAGTAATGTACTGGGCTTTAAAGACCGAGCATGCATTGTTGGAGTTAATGCATTACAGCATAATCTTATGAATGTCTAATTGTATTAGATATTTAATTGCACAATAGCATTTCCCCAACATTTCTACTTTTTTTTACATTTAGATACATTTTGCTTAATCTAAAACGTAAATTTTTAACATGCTAATAATTAAATAACACCGTTAATGGAATGATTTATTTTCATTATGAGATTTAGTAAAAATATAATTTATTAGTCTTTTAAATTATTAGTATTTTAAAGATTATAAGTGAGCATTAGATGAAGGCAAAGGAAATGAATATCCATTTTATAATACATTGTATTACAATGTGGTGATGCAATTACAATGACTATTTATTTTTATTATTTTGCTTTAATAATTCATATAGTTGATTAAATAAATATGATATGGCATTTTAATATCTATATGAATAACACTGTCAGAATAACTCTGTGGAAAAACTGAAAAAAATTCTGTTAGGACACTTTCCATTAAGTCTATGAATATTTCCTTTAACCCTAAAACAGGAAACAATGCAATGCATAATTAAAAATACAGATCTGTTTATGAAATTACATTAATATGGACAATTTCTTCATATTAACATAATTTATGGACTTTTCCAGAGCGTGCATTAAAATAATTACCAGAACTAGTACTGTGCATCCCTAAAGTAAAATGTGTTGCGAGTAGCAATTAACACCCTAAAATATGTTCAGCATATACAAATTGTTAACGATTTAAGATGCAAAGATAATCATTCCCTCCACTGCCCCCATGGTACGTGGGTGTGTGAGTAATTGTCTCCTCAGGTGTAACATGAGAGAAATTGCTTTGACAACCCACAATTCCAGGTGCCAAAGCCACAGATATCTGTAACAGATCGACTCAGACTAATTATAGAGGTTTTAAGGGCTGCTTACAGTCTCTTTCTTTAACCTATGACCAGTAGTTATCTTTAGTGCAGGAGTAAATTAACTTCTTCTGTATACAGACGGCCCAAAGCTAAAAGCAGCCAACGTAATGTAAACTCACCTACATCAGGACATTACTTTCGTGAATACTCTACACAAATTTCCTTCAAGAGAGCCAGTGCTCAATCAGATTAAGGACTTTCTTTACTCTTTGTGCGTATGCATACGAAAATAGCATCAAGGCAAGTCTGTTTTGTAGCAGACAGATGACAGCCAATTCAACGTATTTTGACGACAGACAAGCTGGATGGCGAATTAATCAAGCTGCTTAGCAAACTCCAGTGACAGCAGCTGCCAAGTCTTCTGTCTAACGCCAGAGAGAGAGTTATGAATAACTTCTGATACGCTAATTAGAAGCAGTAATTGTTTCAGTTAAGGTCGTTTACTAATAAGAGCACCAGGTATTGGTTTAAACATAAAACCATACTGTCGTTTACTGCCACCGGCGATGCATTAGAGGACCGATCAAGGAGAAGAAAATGAATGAGCACAACTTAATTCTACAGAATAGGATATCAACTCTTAAAGGGGCCATTTGATGCGATTTCAGTTTTTCCTTTCTCTTTTGAGTGTTACAAGCTCTTGGTTTATCTGTAAAGTTGCAAAGACTAAAGTCTCAAATCCAAAGAGATATTCTTTATCAAAGTTAAGACTCTGCCACGCCCCCCTAAGACGGCTCATTCAAACATGGCTCCACATGTCTACGTCACTATGTGGAAATATTTGCGTACTGGCGCCCAAATGTTCACGTAAAGGTTTAGCTACTTTAAAGGGGGGGTGAAATGCTATTTCATGCATACTGAGTTTTTTACACTGTTAAAGAGTTGGATTCTAAAGAGTTGGATCGGATTCTGGATCATAAATATACGCTGAATCTGACTGTTAGCCATGGTTTGTTTTGGATGTGTTTTTCCTCAAGGTAATGTCACAGCTTCCAAACGCTCTCAACGCAAAAGCCTACTGGCGCTCGTGATTCTTTAGCTCCGCCCACGCCTCCAGCCGGTCGTGTTTTTCCGGGAAAAATCGGTACTATCTTTCTCTTATGAATATAACAAAACTAAAGACTTTTTGGAGTTATGAAGGATGCAGTACTACTCTATAGGTACTCAAGATTAACAGGATATTGAGTGAAAACGAGCATTCCACCCCCCCCTTTAAGAATGTCAGACGAGCTTCATCACGATGTCTGTCATGCGACTCAGTTCCCCTTTCGGGCTTCAATTGAATGTAAAACTAAGGACATTATACCATCTTTACTTTTATTTAGAAAGATGAAGCTTGTGATTATGGAAAGGGGCATTACATTTCCGATGAGTGCTTGCGGTGTTCGGCCAATCACAATGCACTGGGTCAGCTGGCCAATCAGAGCAGACTGCTCTTGTCAGAAGGAGGGACTTTGTAGAAAACGACACGTTTGAGAGAGACGGGGTATAGAGGACCTACAATAATGTACGGTATTTGAAAATTAATGTGTTTTTTTGAACATTGAAGCATGTCAACATATTTTGTTACACCAAATACACAAAATAGTGATCTTTAAAAAAGCATCAATGACCCCTTTAACTGTAATGCAAACACAGTTTTTGTCCCGAATCATTTTGCTGTCGATGACTTGCCTTTTGCAAGCAATGCATGGACACTGGCTTGCACTTTCCGGGCCGTGCGGACAGCCGAGTCAGGCCTTTAGCAAGCGATGCATTTTGTCTGTTTTTTTTGTAAAGATGACTTCTTCTGCTAGTGTTGCATTTTTGTTTTGCAAGCTGAAGCTGTATCTTTGCCACCATGTGCATTCCTGCATGCTGTACGCAAGCATCCGCAGAAGTCTTTTCCCCCCTGAATTCGTACTGCATGAAAGAGCAATTAGATCTGTGGCCCAGTTTTTGGAGCTGGCCGATAGATAGTAGGCCCAGTCGATTTTAAAGCAGGAAAGGCTCTGCGGGAGAAAGAGGCCTATGCCATCTGGAGGATCTACTGGAACCTTCTTTTTAAACAAAGAAAAACGCAACCTGAGGGCATTTGTATATGAGAGAACTACGCTTCTTTCATCATCTGTGGTTCAGAGCTGGAACCGAAACTACAGCAAGCGTTTATTGAGGTATCTGTCAGCAGATGATGACTACATTAGAGTCGTCACTCAATGGCAGGTCTTTGAAGAATGCTAAATAATCCAAACTGTTCAAGCAGAGTCAGATTCACGCAGATGCAGAATAGATAAACAAAATCAGTCTTTATCTCCTTTCAATTTGGAGATGTTTAGATGAAGCTGACTGAAGCATATCAGTGCTTAATAATTAATAATCATCATGAAGAACTGTAGAACAAACAATAGGGATGAGAAATTAAATCTGGTTGCAAAGTAATTCTATGTTTGCAAGCTGACTGTTAACAGAAAATAAGATCATTGTCATGACTAGAAGTCAGATCATATTCTGATTCACGTACTAATGACTCTTTTGAAGCAGTTCATTTGCTCAATTGTCAAATAAATAAATTAAAATCTTTGAATCAGTCTAGCAAATCCTTTCCTCAATGAACTCACTGAATCTGCCAAAGCAGTAACTATGCAATGGAAAGGCTTTAGAGCCAAATAAAATGAGTGAAAGATTAATAAATGTACGGAAAAAAAAGATGCATGTATAAAGTTGTTCCATTGCAACAGGTGTAAACAAATTCATCAAAATTGTGAGGGCCTTCATTACTTTGGAAACTAGGAGTTTAGAAACTAATTCAACATTTAAACATGTTTCCATGAAATACTAATACATACACTACCATTAAAAAGTTTGGGGTAAGTACATTTTTCACTTTTAATCAGCAAGGATGCATTAAATTGATCAATTTATAAAGACATTTATAAAGTTACAAAAGATTCCATCCATCCAATTTTTTTCTCTCTTTTCATCACAGGTATAAATTATATTTCAAAATTATAATATTTAACAATATTACTGTTTTTATTGTATTTATGATAAAATAAATACAGACTTGGTCAGCAGAAGAACAAAAGTTTAAATATATTAATATAAGTTTAAATATATTAATATTTTTGCTTCTGCTGCTTGGTTTGAATATTATGTTATGCAAAACAGAAGACAGACATTTTATAAGTTTATAGAACCCTACCATCATGATGTTTCTTTTATTTATTCTTCTTCTTATTTTTTTTTTTTTAAACGATACAAAACCAGATACGAATGAGCACTGGAATCTCAATGTGGTCAAGTTCAGTCTAAGGTCTCTGACGAAGAACAGGATGCAATCTTGAAGCGTTTAAAATCTGTGCGGGGGTCTCTGTGGTCTTTATACACAGTACACTAATGTGCAGTTGGCCACTGCTTGACCCGACATTACAATGCGGACAGGCAAGCCTCGCATACATCTCTTTAATGAAGCGAAAGTGAAGCTGCACAATGTCTCTTGGCAACGTTAACCTCAAGCTCAACTTGTGGCCACCCTGGGTTAACCTGCTCTGTGATCATTGTTTCCTTCCTTCGACTTGGCATTTCTTAAAGTAGGGCCCCCCCACCCCACCACTCTGGCTTTCTGAACTGGTGCCAGGCCACACTTGATGCCAAGGATTACTCTGGGTCTGCTGCCAGGCACACGCTGGGCTCCAGCGTGCAGAGACCTCCAGACAGAGGTGAAAAGAACAACATCCTCTCCACATAGCTGCAGTTTGATATCTTCTAGCGACACGGGGGCCTTGAGATCCACTTCACTGAGGGTGTTGGTAAGAAGGCGCTGATCATTCTGCTAACTTTCATTTATCAGGTTCATTAATTGGGTTAAGAACACCAAGCAGTGCTTAACCAGTCAGACCGGGTGATAATATGGAAAACCCAGCTGCATTCCATCTCAGTGATACCAAGCTGAGCATCTATATAGTGATTCAAAGTGGGTGAACTACTTGTTGGTAGCCTTCACATGATAGATTTATACCCTTCCTTCTGAAATAAAAAATTCACTGGTGAACAACTGGAGCAACTGGTGAATTAAGTCTAGAATCTTTGTGCTCAACTTTCTAGTATCTTTGTGCTCAATTTCTAAAGAACTCCCCTTCCCTTGTGCCTCCTTATCATAAAAAAAAAATATATATAAATAAAAACTTTGTTACAGTAGCTGTGTTCACATGCACCCCCAAAAATCTGTTAATAATCAGATTAATTGATGGATCAATCAGATTGAAAAAAAGCCTTCATGAAAACACCTCGAATGAGCTCAATCTGAAGAAATTTCAACGTGAACGGATGAATACATGCTTATGTAAAGGAATATGGATATTGAATTTCAACATTTGGGGTTCAAATAAACACCACTTTCAGAATCTGAAATACGACTGGATTCATTTCAACTGACAAAAATGTGTGCATGTTAAGTGAGGCACTTACAAAGGAAGTGAATGGATTGTAAAATAATTTGTAACAATATGTACGTTAACATGATTTTAGTGTGAAAAAAACCTGCTTACTAACTTTGACTGTAAAGTTATATACAATTATACCAAGGCAGAGCAAATCCACAAACCCTAAAACGACCATAAAAATTATTTAAACAGATTTACAGCTCAAACTATATGTCAGTTTCAACAAAATAATTATTGTACATGCTTTTATGAAATTTAAAGGCTTCACATTTCTCCTTTTACATCTTCCAAAATTTAGCCCTACAAACTTCCACTGTAAGTGCCTCACCATCTTCATTTTTTTTAAATAAAAACAGGGGCGAGTAAATTTTTTGCGCTAACTTTGTGTTATGCCACGAATGCTGTCGTTTGAGCTTAACTCAACCAGGAATATTCCTTCAGCTTCGGTGCATTTGCACTTTGTGGGGCTTACATGACCTCAATCATCTTAGCAGTAGGCCAGTTTGTGCAAGGCCACCTTCACAGTAAATATCTGTGGCAATAACATAATGTCACCAGCCAAAGTCAAATCAATACGTATTTGAGTGGAGAAAGAGTCTCGCTTGTAAGTGCAGAGTGACGTATTCAATGCCCGGATCAGTATCAGTCCTTCTGCTTTCCTTAAAACCTTTCTTCAATTAAAAAGGAAATGTAATTGCAGCTGAGGTCAAGCAAAGTGCTTCTAAATCCATTCCTACAGCTCATACACCACACATATTTGGCTTATTTAATACATAAAAACTCAAACGCGGGTAAAAACATGAAACACACGGAAGAGCTGTTTTATAGTAAAAAAAAAAAACAAAGTTGTAATTCTAACTGAAAGCGACGCTGACACTATTTTTCATGTTTAATATGATAAAGTTGCTAAAGTGCCACATGAGTAAATGTGGCATGACTAGAATTGCAGAGCTGCTGCAAACATACACTTCGCTATGATCAGATGCTTGCTTAACTGCTGCTTTCTCAACGCTGTCAAGTTTGTTGTGTGTTTATTTTGTTATCAAAACATTTTCATTATTTGGATGGACAACATTCTGAAGTACACTGAGCTATCTAGACTAAACCGATGTGCAAGAGAAAGACGGCACATTTTGAACAGTCTGAGAGCCATCATGGACGCACACAGCAGGCTCATTAGGCAGAAGTGGGGAGTTGAGAGAGATGTGTGTGTAGCAATCCTGGGTCAGACTCTGTGCAAGGACAGTATGTCTGTGAGAGGAAGCGGTGAGTGGAATGAACCCAGCCATTATAACTCAGCTCATCCGTCACTGTGAGGCCTCAGGCCCGTCTACCCGCGGTTACCCTGGCAACACGCTCCGAAACTTACATTCAGTACCGTTTCAGGAGTACAAGAAACAATTACTGAAATCATTTTTGTTTTGCTTTAAATGTGAGCCATGTGAAGTACAAAATGTTTTAGGCAAGCAAAAAAGATTATATAAAAATAAAAAGGAGTATTAGAGCTATAAATTTAATTTGAAAACAATTCTAATAAATAAATAAATAAAACACGACAAAACATTTTAAAACAATTTGCAGGTGATTAGTATATAATGAAATTAATGTGATTGAATCTGAGGCATGAAGAGAAGAAAAACTTATGCATGCAAAAAACAAAAATCTAACAATAGCATCTCAAAATTAAATAAAAACACGAAAAAATGTGATTAATTAGCATATAATTGAATTATTTTTATTTAAAATGTCAGGTGTGTGGAAGGCATTAGGGTTGTACATTTAATTTGAAAACAATTCTTAGAAAAAAAAAAGTAAAACATTAATTAAATAAATTGCAATTGCATTATCCATTGACAGTCCTACTAACATTATACAGATCTATTTTCCAAATTAAGTCAATACTCATTCGTTCTAACTACAGCTTTTTTTTTTTTTACAAACTCCAGCTGAGGCTCTGTGAATATCGTTCCAGAGCAAAGCACATTACTGTTGAATGTGAGCAGCAATGTCATTTAGGCAGACCTGGTTTCCTCCCTGCCCTTTGCTCCCGGTGTAATTTGAGAGAAGACTGAAAAAAGGACCCGTGCTCAGAGAACTGAATGAAAGGTAGAGAGAGAGCAGGCATGTTCACATTCAGCCGTGGTCTAACCTAATCAAGCCGGACAAGGTCATCATTTTCCAGCTTTCTTCTAATTAGGCTTAATTTGGTTACAGTAATCCTTACAGACCGAGCTACTGTGGCCTGGTAAAACACACTCACCAAGATACACACTTAAAAATTATTGGCTAATGTTTATATCCTTGCAAGTTTTTTTTTTTTTTTTAGCCAATGATTTTAGTGTATCTCTGCGTGTCAATCTGATGCCATTTGACACTGATTTGATTTGACAGTGGCTCATATGATCATTCCTCTAACTGACAGACTGCATCTTGTCAATGAGGTGTTAAAATCAAACAGCCTCGTGACAAATTTCTGTTCCTTTCAGCCTTCTGCTGAGCATGTGTGGCGGCCGAGCTGCCCAGCTGAAGGCCTGCGACTGTGGCAAATGCACTTTGCAGGAAGATCAAAGTTCAACAATCATCCTGCGATTCACTGTGATGGAATAGCTCGATCAATATAGAGTGTCAAAGGTCAGCTGATCCACGCTGAAATCATGGTTCTTGACTGCTGGATGGCTGCATGTGAACTAACACTCCTCTTTCCACCCCACTGCAGGTAGCTGGGAGGGTCATGTGACCACAACATCCACTGGTGGATATGCCAGATTTAGATTGTCACACTTGAATGCGGTTACGCCACAGAGACCTAGTCAGCATCTGTTCTGAAATTATTATTTTTAATTGATAAACAGAAAAAAATAAAATAATTATATATAAAAAAATTAAATAATTATATATGAAATTACTAGTAAATTTCACTAATAATAATAATTAGAAAGAAATGTCAAGTAACACGTTGAATTAAACGTTAAATCTATTAGTACAACTCTGAAACAGTTTTAACTCTTTAATTTTTACAGTGCAGTTTGCATTATTTCAGTTTTATTTATATAATATTTTAGTGTTCGTTAAAATTAGCTTTTATTTTAGAATGGTCAGTTTTCATTCAAATGTAAAGTTTTAGATTAACTTTTAGTAATTTTGTATGTGCCTTTGATATTTTTATTATTAAGTGGCTATATTTTTATTTCAGTTTTGGAACTACAAATTATTTTATTAAGTTATTTGCCATTTTTTTATTTATTGACTAAAGTATTTCAGCTTTACTTCATTTAAAAACTATTTTAGTACACTGAGGGTTAAAAAAAAAAAAAACTCATCAAGACACTGATAAATAAAGGTACATTTATCTAAAATCTGCTATCTAAAATCATTCAGAATTTTTTAGGCCACACCTCAGGCCTTTGTCCTATTTACTGGTACACAGCAACCAATCAATCAATATTACTGGGTTTTAGAAAATTTCAAAACAAATAGTATTTTCTTGTACACCAACATAGTATAATATGTTTGGGAAGAAAACATTAGGTTAGTTTTCAGCATTAATTTAACGTTATACCTCTGTAATATTTCATAATATTTAGAATTAGTATTTTAAAATGTAAATGTTTTGTTTATTTTAGTAATTTAAAATTTGATTGTTATTTTTATTATAATAATTATATTTTAAGTCTAAGATTAAGCAATTTATATTGGTTTCATTTAAAATTATTTTTTATATTTTAGTTTTAACAATAACATCACTAGTAATTTCTTGCGTACACACGAAACCATAAAACAATACTTTGCATTGTTCACAAATCAAACTAATTAAAGCAATGGCCATATTACTCTTATGTTGGGCTGCGGGAGCGTTTGTTCACCACACAAGCCCTACTTTGGAATGTGTCAGCATGATGTAAGAGGTGGGTAACAAAGCTAGCACGAACTGAACTACTGGTCCAACAGGCTGAGTCGCACTACTGCAGCTCTTAGCAGCACTGAGGCAAATCTGAGGTGAACACCGGCTGTCAGTGTAAAGCCTCCAAGCTTGGGCATTCAAGCAGATCATTTCTTATAAACCACCAATGGAGTAAACCAGTAGGGTTTGGGAGCTGAGAACCTGTTCTTATATGGAAACAGAACTCTCATGACATTCGATTCAGCAAAGAGAACATTGTAAATATTCATACCAAACACTAAAATACTCCTCCAGTGTTTCTTTACTATAAAGTTGCAACGCAACATTACCACTGAATCGCAAACATACAGCAACCATTGTAGTCCGACTCTCAATCGAATCACTCTTACGGACCAGTTCTTTATGGTGAATCAAAAACACTTCAGAATGAATCAGTAAGCTGACTCTCTTACTGAATCACGTGTGTTTTGTCACAGATGAACAATATTTGGAAATAACCTTTTTAATAAAATATAAATTTTGTATTTGTTTATTTTATTTTATATCTGATATAAAATCTGAGGGCTGTAAAAGCGAATAGTATAATGCCTTATTTCCAAATATTTCAATATTAGTTGACATTGGTTAATGCATTACACAACATTATAACAGAGCTATAACTTTAACGTTAACAAACACAGCTATCTGTCCATTGTTAGTTCATGTAACCTCAGGACCACTACATAATATTAACAGATAGAACTTTTGATTTTAATAATGTTTCATTACGTTATAATTACTTTAACGAAGATAAATACATGCTTTATAATTTTCACTGTTCGTTCATATTAGCCAAAGCAGTTAACTAATGTTAACAAATGGTACTTGTATTGCAAAACCTTATTTAAAAAATCGTTAATGGCAACGTTATTCCCAGCCACGGGCGCCCCAACTTTTCCTTTCCTTACACAGGCGAGCTCCAATAAACCGAACCGTGGCGTGCAGTAGTCGAGCAAAGAGCTGACTCACTAATCCAAGCTCCCACAAAGAACCGAAACGCGGTGACTGACAAATAACAACGCGCGTTTACTTTCAACAGAACGACACTGTTGCTCTATCGGCTGGCTTTAGAACGGTTACAGTCCAGCTCGCTACAATGTAACACAAGCGTTCCAATGGAACTTCACTCACGTTACTAATGTAACGGCTCTGTCCGCTAAAGTTAAAATACCACTGAATACTGTTCCACGGATGGACTTGCCTTCCTCACAGTCAAACGGAGGCTCGCAGGCTAAAGCTAGCCACGCAAATAAGAGGGGGGAGCTGGCTGAACTTAATCGCTCAAATGCGAGCAGCGCGGGTGAATCAAGTAAACCAGCGACACAACTGAAATTCTAAAACAGTAACAGTCGTGCATCCGCCTCAAGGTCGCTCAAAGCGCTTTGTTTACACGCCGACAACAGCCAAAACACAACTCTCTAACTCTGCAAAGTGGGCAGGCTGAAACAGCGAGTGTAGCTGGTTTAGCAAGCTAATGCAGGATACCGCCGCCGCGGAACTGTGATTGGATCATGCAGCGAGTGTGTAAAATTCGCGTTACAAAGCCACCCCTCGCCGCCATTCACCACCAAACATTCACCATTTTCAACCACGTCGGACTTACAGTGTTTGGTGTCCTCCTAAATCCCGTACGTTACGTCCAGCGCTGACCTTCGGGTTGGTGAAACAGCATTATAGTTAACTGCCGCCGCCATGTTCCTGCTGCCGTGTGCCTAACGATGGCTGGCTGCTTGTTTATCTCGCCAGAAAAACCTCCCCCACATACTACGGGCACAGTATCTACTCGTTTACTCTAGCCTGCATAGCAACCTTGCAGTGAGCAATGGGGCAAAATGATGATACAGCAAACATAAGGAAGAGGCTCTCCCCTTGGAGTGAATTTTCTGTGTCTTTGTGTTTATAAACCGCAAGCAGATGTTTCATAATATTATATGAGGGAACCAAAACTGTTTTGAAAAGCCAGTTTGCATAGCACTTTACGAAAGCTTTCTCTTTTAAAGCGGTGCCGTGGGAGAAAAAGTGTGCCAGTGGTCAGGTTACGAGCCGGTGTTGTTGTTATTCCAAACCCAGAGCAATCTGCACTCTATTATCAATGTCATAACAGCTTAATTAGAAATCACATTCTATGACCCACATGAAACCGCTTTCCAGACCTCCATAAATCACATGCCGCGTGTTATGATTTACTTCAGGAATCTTGATGTGCATTTAATCTGCGTTTCTTATCAAATAAAAACTTTTTTTAACAAAACACCAAACATCAGAACCTTCTCGAACAAGTTTAGGTCCTGAAAATATAAGAGAAAATTCAATAATCTTTGGCTCTGAGAATAGCAGACGCCAATTTTATCCATCTTTTTTTATTTAGTTTTTTTTTTCTCCTGCTAGTAGGCATTTAAATAATTGTTTTGCAGGTCTCAAAACATTGCATCTTAAATAAAGATTCAAGTCTTCTATGTACTGAAGAAATATCAATATATGTTAATTTTGACATATAACTGTAGGAAATATATATTATATAGCATATAGCCTAATAATAAAAGCAATATAAATGCATATTTAGTACTTATAAGTCAAGACGTGTCCTCGATTATGAGTCCACATCTCTATACGTCATTTAAAGATAGTACATAAGAACATTTCTCGACCATTACGTCTCTGAAATACAATGGGAAGAAGCCCCTACAAGGGTTTTTCAATATACACGTACGTGTCTCATAACTGTATGGAGTTATCAAATACACACACAGTTCTTAATTTTCTCACAGAATACAAGCCTCAGATGGCCACGAGCTCAGTGAGTGTTTGATCGGGCAGGAAGCCAAAGCTTACCGTTATTACTCAGCAGCAATAAACCCCAAATGTGTCAGGTATCAGATCAAACCCCACACGGCGACAGGTTGATGTATGAAATACTTCCATGTGAACGCAAGCCAGCGAGCGAGATGAAGCACGGGCGAATCGAAACGAATCCTACAGTTCCAGCCCGAGTCGATCAAAGGTCCACACCGAGTGTAACTTCTCTCGAAGGGAAATCTGCAAACAGTGACTTATGCAATATTCGCTTTTCACGCTCTTTCAGATTGGCACGCGCCTGACAGCAATTGTGAAACAGCACGGGGGTGTCGCAACGAAGCGTCCCGACGGCACCAGCAGTGCAGGAAAGCTTAAAGATGTGTTGTCATCTCGGTTGCATTTTTTAGACGTTAATGCTAATGGAAAATACCCCTCAACATCCGCGCAGAGTGATTAGCAAAACCAACAAATATCGTTGTGCTTAAGAAAAAGATAACTTGGCGAACAGCGCCACTACATGATCAACACCAACATTTGAAGGAAAATTACCTCTTAAAGCTTAATGAAATAAAATCAAGTTTTCAGTATACCTTTTTACTGTATTTAATTTGAGAATTATGTAACAAATAGTTTTTTATATATATATATAAAATACATTTTGTTGTAATATTATTAGGTTCATATACGAAGAGTATAGAGTATAGAGCATTGCGTTAGCAAGCAAGGTTGGGGGTTCGATTCCCCGGGAACACATGATTGGTAAATAATTGATAGCCTGAATGCACTGTAAGTTGCTTTGGATAAAAGCGTCTGCTTAATGTATGAATTTCATTTAAGTAAAAAATAAGAAGTTTTTTTTATATATGCCATACAGAAGCTCGAACAACTGTTGCTATGGTTACTTCCTCACGAGAACGAGAAAACTGTTCACCAATGTTATTTAGTACTTTCTGACCAACTCGGACTCGAAATTTATTGGTAACTGAACCGCTGTTTTATATATATATATATATTTTTTTTTTTTTTACTTTGTGTTGAGTGGTTCAAGCCCTTCAAGTAATTGTCATTTGAACAATGGCTTTTAATTAACGAATATATATGTGTAT
This sequence comes from Carassius gibelio, assembly GCF_023724105.1. Taxonomy (NCBI): domain Eukaryota; kingdom Metazoa; phylum Chordata; class Actinopteri; order Cypriniformes; family Cyprinidae; genus Carassius; species Carassius gibelio. The sequence continues at coordinate 12,244,363 of NC_068394.1, forward strand.
AGTATATATAGAGAGAGAGAGAGAGAGTGTGTGTGTTTTGACCGTGGTTTTCTAAAATGTAATAAAACAAATACAGACTCACTCATAGCCAATGCATCGAAATGAGGCAAAAACTGTGAAAACAACATTTTTATTAATGTATTCACTGGTTGTCTTTCTCATTAATTGTACTTGGGAAAAATAAATGTTGTGAATGAGTTATTGAACTTCTCTCTGTGTACTGTTTTTCTTAAACCAAACCTATCTATGAACATGTTGATGTCTGAGAACTTTTCCTTAGATTTGATCACAGTCTCACACGCTCACTGGAATGACACTTGTGATTGGACATTTTTATGCGTTTTCAACACCAAACCGCCAAGTCAGATTAGCAAAGTTCAAGAATAAAAGCTATAACCTTTTGACAAATCAAAAGCATACAGCTTTTCTTCATTTTGTTCATCATCCTTTGCTAAATTAAATTACAAAATGTGTGGAGCACTACACTTTTTGTTTACCTTGACTAATTACACAGAAAAAATACAACAAATTGATATCTTAAAAAAGGCATCAAATAAACATTTTAGCTTGTGATTTCTTTTTTTCTTTTTTTGATGAAAAAAATAAAAATAACGTGACAATGCATTTATACAACACAAATAAAGAGACATTTGAAATAGTTCCAAATGCATAGGACAGAATAAACAAAAACTGTGAGCCTTCAGAGAACTTTAAATACAACCCTGATTTCAAATTCAAGTTAAAATACTGAATAAGTCCTCTCTGATCTGTATGGTTAGGCACTTGTAAAAATAAGTTACATTGTCCCCACAGCTTTCATGTTTTCTTTGTAGGTATGGCTGGATCATAGATTTGGATTTGGGATGGCAGCATTAAGAAAATAAAGTAAAGAGCATATGGACCTTTAGAGCAAGAAAACAAATGTAGAGGAGAAAAAAAACAAAACTCCAAATCCCCCAAAGCCACTTTTCATCAAGCCCTTCATGCAAAGAGACATACTAGTTGGATGGCTTCATGAAATACAGCATTCAGCATCTTACAGGATCAAAAAGCAGTTTTTTTTTTCCTTTTCTTTTTCTGATAAACGAGGGGAAAGGGAAAATGGGCTACAGACAAACTGCATGATGAAGAGAAGGGATAGAAATGATTCATCCAGGACAGAAGTTGGGACTTTATGATGACTTCTCCTTCCTCGCTCGGGGAGAATCTGCTCCACTGGCCCCAACAGATCCATTCACACCATTGGCTGAGAAAATTCAAATGAGAAGATGCTTGATGTAAGTGTTAAGCAGTTCATTTTGTAGTCTAGGTACCTGAAGTGCTGTTACCACCGGGTCAAAGGTTTGGAATGATCCATTTTTTTATGTTTTTGAACTCAAAAAGGCTGCATTTATTCAAATCAAACATACAGTAACAGCAATTACATTTTTCTTTGAAGTAATTACAATTTAAAAGATCCATTTTCTATTTTAATATTTCAAAATGTGATTTATTCTTGTGGTGGCAAAGCTGAATTTTCAGCAGCCATTGCTCCAGTAATTACATCAGTTCTTTTAAACAGGGGCAGTTGTGGCATAATGGTTAGAGTCACAGATACTTGTAGCCCGGAGGTTGTGGGTTTGAGTCTCGAAATGAGCAGGAAGTGTTTGGTGGGGGGAGTGACTGAATAGTCCACACTCTATACCCACAACTGAGGTACCCTTGAGTAAGGCACCTAAACCCCAATTGTTCTCTGGGCATCACAGCAAAAATAGCTACCCACAGCACAGTGTGTGTGTGTGTGTGTGTGTGTGTTCACAACTCACTGCGCACTTCTTGTATGGGTTAAATGCTGAGGATAAATTCCGAGCATGGCCTTGGCCATCACGTCACAATCATTTTTCACAATATTAATGTTTTTACCATGTTTTTTTAATTAAATAAATGCAGCCCTGGTGAGCATAAGAGACTTCTTTCAAAAACATGAAAAATCTCATGCAAGAAGAAAGATGCCACTAAAAGGGACAGGTCACCCAAAAATGAAAATAGTCACTCACCCTCTACTTGTTCCATAACTTAGTCTCTTTCTTTTGCTGACATTAATGCCCTCAAATGATGGTAGACATTTGCAAGGACACAGAAGACATTATCGTAACCTAAGAGTTGACGGTAGCCATTGACTGTCATAGTATTTTTTTTCCATAGTAATGGAAGTTAATGGCTGCCATCAAACGTTTGGTTCCCAACATTCTTGCAATTATCTTCTTTTTTATTCAGCAGCTGAAGGTAATTCATATGGGCTTGAATTAATGACTGAATTTTCATTTTTGGGTGTTATGTTTAACAGTTATGTTTATTGGTTAATGCACTCCGATGGTCAAATACACACTTAATGGTCTAAATGCCATTTTGGCGAGTATTCATGTAAACGCTTGTGTCTTATGTAAACAGTTGAAATCAGATGCATGTCCGTTTATTGGTAAAACAGTGACAGCAGCCTCTAAAATGACTCATATCATCAGTCATATCACCCACCCATAACTGGAACATTAGAATAGCATGTGGTATTTAAATAAACCTGTTAACTGATCTTAAGTGGGCAATACTGACCTTTCTTTGATTTGCTCTTAGAAGAGGACGATTTCTTCTTCAAGGTCTGAGTCTGTGCGTGTTCTCTCCATCGTCGCAGCTGGAAGTTGATAAATTTCCACATCATAAAAGCCTGAGTGGTGCATATTGCAGCCAGGACAGTCACCCTGAGAGAAACAGAGTGCCATTACAAACAACTCCAATAGTAATACAGCAAAAGGTTGGCACTGCTTTTCCATCATCTGGTGTTTAAATGCAACACGTCCATCCAAAAGGCTCTCACTTTCAGTAGAAAATCTTTTACAATGTGATTACATATTATGAGTTGAGACTTTTGACTGGAAATTTTGGGCCACTAGATTTTTTTTTTTTTATAATTGATGCCAATGTTTGCTTTCTTTGGCTACATAACTACAAATACCATTTTTCACTCTGCACTTTTATACTTAAAACCAAACATTTCAAAACTAAATGGTGCAAATCAGTTTTGGACAGCATTGCACAAACCAAAGCCAGCATGGTGCAAAGCATTCAAATTTAATTTGAATTTCTTGAAAAATGAAAACAAACGGCAACTGCTGAAGAGCAAGCCAAATTGCTTAATTTTTTGCATGACTTATCTCAATTATTCCTTCCTTTCCTTTCCAATGACAAGAGGAATATCACCCTGCTTACTAGGGCTGGGTTTTGACAAATTTCACAGTTCGATTTTTTAAATAGAAACATTTAAATGGTGGTTGTCACAAAAACTTAGAATTATAAAAAAAAATCAATATTCAAGAAAAGTAAAAATTATAATGAATGTTATATGGTGTATACTTATCTAATTGCTCCTCTCCAGAGTTTATTTTTCTAGGTGACTAATAAGCTTATGATCACGGTGTAATAAATGTGGTGTTATGTGACATTGTTTACAAGCTATTTTTGTCTTTCTGCGGTTGAAACACTGATTGAGTGATTGCATGAGACAGGATACAGATTTCGCTAAGTTGTACTCTTGGTGCGTTCAAGTCCTCCTGGGAAGTTTGTACGCACGAGGTGGGAAGTCATGCGTATGACGGCATGTGCGTTCAAGTCACTTTTGCCGGAGCAAGATGGCGGGTACTTTCTCTTAATTAAAAACACAAAAATACAGCAATGTTCTTAAACTCTTGTTCTAGAAAATTAACAAAGAAATGTGCATTAGGTATACTTCGTTTTTTAATGTTTTAAATTATTTTATGAAGCCGCTGCCAACTTTATTGTTACAAGTTGCATTGTTATATTATAATGCCATCATATTATGCGTCGTCGATTTACTTACTGCGCTGTAAATAGAAAAGCCTGGCAATAATCACAGCTAAATACCTTTAAGTATTGTATATTCCGCCATGTTAGTCACTGACACGCCCCCAACTCCGAGCTCCCCACTGGTATTTACGATATTGTGGTGGCGTTCATGTGCATTCAACTCGGAAATACGATCTAAACGAGATTACTTGAACGCACCATCTCTTTTAACATAGCTTCAGATGTTCATTCATGTTTATTTCGCAATGTAACCGCTATTAAAGCGGAAATTGTCAGAGCTACTACAATCTGTCTCTTTACATTAAACGTCTCCAAAAACGACAATTAATATTTGAGTGTTTTAATAAAATGCGCAGAATTGGAAATCTGAGACTTTGTTTGATATCAAAAGTAACAATAACAAAGCGCATTGCAGTTTATTGGATGGGAGGCGCGCTACAATGTCCCGCTCATTATCTGACAGGCTAGGGATTTATGAATCGATATCGTTTCATAAAAAGGAGAATGGAGAAATCAATATTTTTTTTTTAACCCAGCCATACTGCTTACCGAACAAACAGGACATTAAAGCTTCCCTCTGCGACGTTCAGACCCTGTTTCTCTGCTCCGGCCAGCCCAAAGCCCACAGTGAGAACGGACAGGGAAAGAGTCAACAACCGGCCCAGCACAAACAGAACAGCCCACACTGTAAACCTGTTAACATACACAACATGCTTCAATGGTCAAACATCCTTTCGTGAGCTTCAAACACAGAAATGTGCTAATAAATATACAATTTCCCCATGCACAGTAAAATTCATTAGAGGGGTTTATTAACTGGAGTTAATTAATAGCACTCACCCGGTCTGCCGGTCTTCATTGCTGAAGTAAATGAGTCGGGATACATGGAAGAGGAGCTCAACGAAGTAATGCAGAACCAGCAACACCAAGCCCAACCGGTTCAGACTGGAAAACACGTCATTAATGGTTTTAACATAAATTAAACTACTCTATTAATCTTAAATTGTTTTTGTTTTTTAAATGATAGTAATAGATGAAGAGTAGGTCTCATTTATGTGAAAACGAAATAGAAAACTTTTGTAACCTTATACTAGGGACGGCATGTTTCAAGTGAACGTGTAATTTATGTTTTAGTACAAAACGTGTGCACTGACAACAGTTTATGACAATTAATAAACTTGACATATCAGTTGCTTACTTTAGAACGTAGGCTCCTGTGATTTGGACCATGTAAAGGCTGATGTAAACAAGCTGACGAGGAATGTCCTCCTGAAAAATTAATTCAAACCACATTTACTGAAACGGTTCCATATTTTTAAACTGTCATTGTGTGTACACATCCGAAAAATGTCCACATTGATTGTCTATTGTCATGTCTTCGCTGAATTTCATTTGGTCAACACTGGAAAGGGAAATAAGTCTGGTCACAATAACAGGATGCATGAATATGGTTTTAGTGCACGTTGCGCATCCTCAAACACTTTGCTTGCTTGCTTGCTTACTTTCTTGGTCTTCTGGAAGTAGAGCTCAGGGATAGCATGAAGCCAGTAACCAAGCTGACAGATGTAGTAAAACTTCAGCTGGAACCTAAAAACAAGACAAACTACTTCTTTAGCATCTCCACGACTCTTGGAAGTCGAATGTCAATGATAATTGCATTTGCACGCTGTGTGTAACATACAGTAGGTCTACAAAAATCAGAAGAGAGAATTAGAGGTAGACTAATGCAGGATAATTTGATCAGGAGCCTTGAGAAATCTTTTGAACGGGCTTCTTGATGTGAGCCAGTCCTGCAGATCAGTTTACCAAAGAAGATGCAACTTATGAGTGCTCAAGCAGCAGATCGGCAGATGTGACGCAAGATGGAATATTAACCTCTAATATTCCAGGTCCAAATTGAGAACACCCATCACTTCCCCTTCATTAATCAGCATATTCCACGATTTAAATTGTAAAAATGCTATGGATTTAAATACATCTGCACTGTACTTACGGCATAAGGGTGTGCGGGTAACCGTCCCACAGACTGACAGGGTTGGACAGGAGGTTCTCCTTCAGATGAAGCAGAGTAAGTGAAATGAATCTTTCATACACAGACCTGGACACAAACTTATTTACATGAAGCGGAGTAGTGAAGCGCTTACAGAAACAAGAATGCTTGCTCCCCACAGGCAGGAGAAGAGGTAGAAGGCACTCAGCTGACCCGACTCATTGAACTTGCTGTGCTTGGTTTTGGAGAAGTGCATCTTCCTGTTGATTTTCTGAACAGTTGTGGATTTTTTTTTAAAAAGGGAAAGGAAATCAAACCATTTAGTATTAACTAAAGCTTAAGATGCACATGAACATTTATGGACAAAGGTCACACAAATTATAAGTGTGTATTCAGTTTTTACAGGATACTTACATCCAGCACATATTCCTGAATGATGGCGTGCATGATAATTGCAACTAGCATGTAGAAGAAGACGGTGGCCACATCTTTCAGACCGTAATGGAAGTAATTCACTGCTGTTTCCTCTGGACCTGCTAAAATCCACGATACAAACAAAATGCAAGCATAAATATGAATATAATGCTGTCTGATTAAAATACTTAATTGCATGATGGCACACTCACTATGGCCAAGTATGGGAACTTGATTTAATTAAATTGTTTAGACAGAACCAATGATCGTACACCTTACTGTTTAACCGCTTGGAAGTGAGCATTATTATTGCAAAATAAAAAGACAATAATTGTACAACAAAAAGTTTTTTTTTTTTTGTAACAGAAAATATTAAAACTAGAAAAATTATATTCTTACTCAAGCTATACAAACAGACCAAAAGAAACTGGAGTGCAAATTAATAATACATTTAAAAAAAAAATATATATATAATTCAAGCCACATACTTACCATTTGCTGGAATGGTTACATTGTATTGCACAGTTATGAACAAAACCGCTACTTTTGAGGTAATCTATGTAAAAAAGAAACATAAAAATGCAGTCAATATAAAAATAAACAAAGGAACAGTTCATCAAAAACCTGTAATTTCACTGCTGGTTATATATGCTCTATATAATTGTGTATGTGACGAATAAAAATCTTAAAACTTAAATTACAGAATGGCAGGCAGACTCTCACCAGTCACTTGAGTTGTATGTAAGAAATTAGGTTTACCATGCACATGAATAGTGTTAAAAAAAATAAGCCATGCTGATTTTAAGAAATATGAGGATAAGTAAATTACAGATTTATTTTTTAAAGTGAATATAAATAATAAATCTGGTTAGAAATGTCCTTTATGAGCAAAAAAAAATATGTTCCAGTAATGTAAACTTCACTTCCCATGATGCACCAGCACTGGCGCTGATATTTAGCAAACTATCGTCCAAATATAACGGTAGCGCAAACTCGCAGTCCTAAAGAGTGCGGAGTGTGTCACATCAGTAGATTACTGTCAGTAAAAGCTTTCTGGCAGCAAAACCCGTGACCCTGCTGTCTCTGTGCACCGGTGACAGCGCTCACTCATTCTCCGATTGCCACGTAACGCTTCATTCATCTGCGCGTAAAAGTATCAGTGCAGCTACAATGTTACGTATTCATACTTACAAATCAATTCTGTTATTCCGTTCAAACACTCATTTAAGTGTAATACATTAACGCACGTGCTTATTTTTTTTTATCTCGCAGGTTTAAAACTTCCTTTAAACGCTTCATAGGGAATTCCGCTCTCACGCTCATGCATCGTGTCTCTGTTAATCAAAATTCCCAGCTTTTTAATGCAATAAGCATTTAGCACCTGCGCTTGAGAGTAAACTTACACTAAAATATGCAATCGGTTTTAAAAGTTCCGCATATTAAAGGCAAAAGCAAAAAGAAACAGTTCTATTTTCAGTTAAGGAAGTGAAAGGGACGAGACTATGATAGAACACAAAATATCTGTTATATTGCTTATAGAAGAAAAAGGTGGGAAAATATAAACATTGACCAGGCTGATTTGTCATCTTTGACTCCAAACTGGGTTTAAATATGTAAGAGCGAATGAATTAATTCAAAAGTGGACTGTTACCTCAAACATAAGACCCAACAGAAACACCATAGCAACACAAGACACGATATCCGCGTGGTTCTGGATCACAAACTCGTGGCTGAGCACCGGGGGGTTCTTGGTGGTCTTTTTTCGGATTCCCATCTTGGTGGATGTTGAGAGAACTTTTCTTGAGTGGGAGTGAGGAACACGTCTTCACTATTGTTACAAGGCAGGCACGTCAGTCTTAACGCCTACTTCTGTCTTTCTTCTTCAGCCCCTTCTTTCAATTTAAGGCACGTTGAACAGTGACAAACATACAGTAGCGCCATCTGTTGGACTGGAGTAACTGAGACGCTTCATTCATTTTAACCTCAAGGTCTTGTTGTAGTGGATACAAGGGAGGATAAATAGTGAATTACATGAATACAAATAAATATAGATACATGCATATCTAATACAAATAGTTATTATTACTAAACAGTAAAAAATGTAGGGAAGTTGTGGCCTAGTGGTTAGAGAGTTTGACTCCTAACCCTAGGGTTGTGGGTTTGAGTCTTGGGCCGGCAATACAGTGAGTTAGGTTTCCTTGAGCAAGACACTGAAACCCCCAACTGCTCCCTGGGCGACGCAGCATAAATGGCTGACCACTGCCCCGGGTGTGTGTTCACAGTGTGTGTGTGTGTTCACTGCTCTGTGTGTGTGCACTTTAGATGGGTTAAATGTAGAGCACGAATTCTGAGTATGGGTCACCATAGGCGTAATGGTTATTATACTGTACAAACTGTATATTCTATGGCCCAACACCAACCCTAACCCTCACAGGAAACTTTGTGCATTTTTACTTTCTCAAAAAAAAAAAAAACTCATTCTGTGTAATTTATAAGCGTTTTGAAAAATGAGGACATGGGTTATGTCCTCATAAGTCACCCTCTCCTTGTAATACCTGTATCATACCCATGTCATTATACATAGTTGTGTGCTGATACTGTATGTCACAAAAACGCCCACACACACACACACACACACACACAAAATTGTAGGTCATATAATATAATTGTTACGGATCACTCAGGAGACAGAGGAGTAACAGATGAAGATGGTATTTATTAAAGACATAATCAGAGGAGCAGGTAGTGAGGAGTGGATGGGTGTTGGGATCCGTGCCGGGAAGGTAGTGACCACACACACGCACAGTTGGGGCTTTGAGGACTTCGGAGGCAATCTTTAGAGAGAAGATAGAAGAGGAGTCTTCGGGGGTTATCCTTGGAGAGAAGGTAAAGAGGAGTTAGTCCTACTAGTTAGCACACAGGAATGATCTTGTCGCGAACGTGACCGGACAATGACTGGGTGCGTGTGTGTGGCTTTTATGGTGCTGCGGTGGATGACTGGTGATGAGGAGCAGGTGGTGATGGTTCAGTACTCAGGTGAGGGTGTGCGCTGTGATTGTGTGGAGGTGGAACCTGGCGTGTTTGTAACAATAATATTCATATTTATGATATCATATTTTATTTATTATGCTACAGGTCAACAAAAGTTTGGAATAATTAAGATAAAAAGACCTTGGTTAAGCTCACAAAGTTTTTTGATCTATTTGATCAAAAATACAGTGAAACGGTAATATTGTGAATATTATTATTAGCTATCATATATATATATATATATATATATATATATATACTATTTTAATATATTTTAAAATGAAATTGTTTTCAGTGACGCAAAGCTGAATTTTCAGCATCATTCCTCCAGACTTCAGTGTCACATGATCCTTCTGAAATCATTCTATAATAGGCTGATTATATTTTATTGTTCATTCTTTTCATAATAATTGTGAATGCCCTGCTGATGTAAGAAGGTGTTGTGGTGTGTATTCTGAATCAAGTGCTTAAACAAGTAGCTTTAAATCAGTAAAGATTGAGAAAACAAGCTTTTAATAAGGAACCAAAGAGAACGTAATCAACTAAATGGGATGCAATGATCCCAAGGCCTTTGTAACAGGAAGTACAGTTTCTTGAAAATATGTTTCATTCTGTAAAACATGTAAAGCAACATACCAGGCATTTCCTGTGTCATTGTTTTCTTCTTCACATTAACAACAGCCAAACACACATAAACACAGCACATTGCCAGCATGTGGTTATATTGTAGGTAAATGGTAGTTTCAGATTAGGATGTCAGCAATCACCAGAACGCACGGTTATTTCCTAGTTTGAAATAATAGGAGGGCCGAGGAGATTGAACATTTTGTTATAATTATGAGAATGACAAACATTTCTTCTGTATTTTTAAGTGTTCGTGAATGAATGATTCCTGTATTTCCTCATCGTTCTGTCTCCTGAATAAATCTAAGCATTTGGATGTGTTTTACATAACACAGTAAATGATTAGTTCAAAAAGGGAGTGGTTGGCTCTGTCATTATGAGAAATCATATGTTCTAGAGACGTGACTCGTCGTCACTGCTGATCAGAGCAAGAAGAAGAATGGAAACCCTGGTAAGTTCTGAATCTCATTTCTCACAATTTTAACATTTCCAGACAGTTAGTGATAGTACATGTAAATTAATATTACAGCTGGGAACATTAAGAAGGGAAAGTTTATGGCTTATCTGAAAACAATATGATCTACCCATTGCTAACCGCTGTATAGCGAAGCCTACGTGTATTTTGTCCTGATATCAAAATAAAAACGATATTTACTTGACTGTTTTGTTTACAATAGTACATAACAACATGTTGCTATACTAAATTGTGCATAGACCTGGTGACAGGCAAGACAAGCTTATTTTTTTATAGCACATATCATACATACTGATAATTCAAAGTGCTTTGCATAGGCATGATAAATAAATAAGTCAGTCAGTCAGTCAATTGGAAAATAGTTTAAGAACATAAAAAGGACATTTCCTGCCCTCTATACAAAAAAAAAAAAAACTTTTAATGGATGGAATAGCCTATGGACAACAAATAAAGTAACAAAAAATGTTCATGTGACATATGTAAATGTTTTTATTTTTCGTTTTTTGGACTGAAATATATGGAGCTCAAAATATGTTTCTTTTAGATTTTAAAAATGTATTTATACTTTTTAATGTATTTTTTTTAAATATACAAAAAATATATATATTGGTAGAAAATATATTTATGCCAACCAAACATCTTTTCAGCATATATATATATATATATATATATATATATAAATCTATATATATATATATATATATATATATATATATATATATATATATCTATCTATATATATCTATATCTCTATATCTCTATATCTCTCTCTCTCTCTCTCTCTCTCTCTCTCTCTCTCTCTCTCTCTCTCTCTCTATATATATATATATATATATATATATATATATATATATATATATATATATATATATTGCCATAGGGGAGTGCAAGTCAAAATTTGGGAATAGTTATTAAATAGGTAATTGCTTTTGAAAATGTGTGCATATTTTCTACATGTCTTACTTACGTAATCATTCATCATTCATTGTGCAGTGACTTGTACAGGGCAAAGTCCAGAACATAAATAGATTGTAGAAACACATTCAGATAAAAGGAGAGTTATATATAGTTATAGTTTCAATAAGAATTCAAAATATTACAAATTATATTACACTTCATTCATTCCCTAATGCATGCTGTAAATCATATTGATGTCTGTCTGTTCTGTCATACAATACAGATGGACAGTTTTGGATGAAAACATGAGGAGACTGAGTCAACCAGCTGTTCTCGCCTAAAGGAACCAACAACTTCTGCATACTCAGCATTCCCAAAGACATGCCAGAAACCACAATTATGACAACTACCAGAAAGAGATTTAGCTGGTTTCGGTGGCTCTGCACTGTTTTTGGACTACTTTTTTATTTAGCAGACATTGGATCAGACGTATTGTTATCTGTGCAGTATTTCAAAGATGGACATGTGACCTGGGCTGCACTGACTCTTGTGTTTGTTCTGGTCGGATCTTTATGCATACAAATATTCAGCTATTCATGGTTCAAAGATGACAAGGAAAATTATGGTGAAGATAACAAGGGTCTGTCCACTTGCCATCTGATCGGAATACATGTACTGCAGATAGGCATTTTTACAAGGTAACTTCACGCTTATTTATTTTTTAAATCAATTCAAACTGTCTGGATCTAATATTTCATATTAAAATGATAGTCCATCCAAAATAAAAAAATAATGTCCCTTATGGCTTTCCAAACCTGTATGACTTTCATTATTCTGTGGAACACAAAATATATTTTTTATCGGTACAATGAAAGTTAATGGGGCCCAAAACAGTTGACTTTTACTGCATGAAAAAAAGGATGCATTTTTTTTCTTTCTGTCTGCTTTTATGTCACACACACACACACACACACACACACACACACACACACACACACACACACACACACACACACACACACACACACACACACACACACACACACACACACACACATACACATATACAGTACAGACCAAAAGTTACTAAAACATTACTATTTTTAATGTTTCTGAAAGAAGTTTCTTCTGCTCATCAAGCCTGCATTTATTTTAAAAAAAATACAAAAACAAATTTAATATTGTGAAATATTATTACAATTTAAAATAATTGTTTTATTATACTTTAAATTTTCTGTGATGCAAAGCTGAATTTTTAGGATCATTATCACATGATCCTTTAGAAATCATTCTAATATGATGATTCATTTTCAAAGTTGGAAACCGTTCTGATGCTTAATATTTTTTCAGAACATGTGATACTTTTTTATGATACTTTGATGAATAATAATAAAAAAAGCTATGTTTTTAAACATATTTATTTACTTTGTAATAACAGTATACACTACTGGTCAGTAATTTGGGGTCAGTCATTTTTTTCTTTCTTTTTTAAAATAAAATCAATACTTTTATTCAGCAAGGATGTGTTAAATTGATAAAAAGTGATAGTAAAGAAAATATATTATTAGAATATATTTTATTAGACATTTTTTTATTTTGAATAAATGCAGTTCTTTTTAACATTTAATTCATCAAATATATTAGACAGCAGAACTGTTTCCAACACTCATAATAAATCAGAATATTAGAATGATTTCTACATGATCATGTGATCGACTGGATGTTACATGTGACACTGAAGGCTGGAGTAATGAAACTGAAAAATCAGCTTTGCATCACAGGAATATTTTATTTATTTTCTTTTTTTTTAAGTATATTCAAATAGAAAACTATTATTTTAAGTGGTAATAATTTTGTAAACATTGTTGATCAAATAAATGCAGTCTTGATGAGCAGAAGAAACTTCTTTCAAAAACATTAAAAATAGTAATGTTTCCATGATGGTCTGTACTGTATATATATATATATATATATATATATATATATATATATATATATATATATATATATATATATATTAATCACACTGATGCATACATTTACAACTTAAGTTTATCTTTGACCTGTCTGTTATTCTAAGGTATGGCCATCTCCTGAAGAGGAGTTTTAAAGCCCTGCGTTCGGACGATACTACAGATGAGGAGCAGTTCCATCTTTTCGGCCTTGCTACAGATCTCAGCATGCTCCGCATGTTTGAGATGTTCCTGGAGAGCGTTCCTCAACTCGTTCTGCAGGTCTATATCATACTGGAGCACAACCATCACTCTAAACTGCAATGTGAGTCCTCCAGATTAGATACCGTCATTACATGCACATCTGCACGTAAATCAGGTCATGATTCATCATAAGAAAAAGAAATATGATAAATACACTACCATTATATGGTTAGTAGGATCCTTTTTTTTTCATTTAGCATTTAAAATGTCAAAACGAGCAACACTTTTTATAACATAAATGGCTGTTCTTTTCAACTTTCTATTCATCAGAGAATCCTGAAAATATGAATCATGCCTTCCACAAAAATATTAAAGCTGCAGTTGGTAACTTTTGACGCTCTAGCGGTTAATAAACAGAACAAAAACAGAAACAGAAACAGAAACAGCTTGATTTTTTTCACAGATTATCTGTCTCATATTCTACTGTCAGGACATAATGACAGGTTTAACAAATATGTAAAAAATATATTTTTACAAAAGTTACCTACTGCAGCTTTAAGCAGCCGTTTACAAAATTGATAATCCCAAGAAGTGTTAAGAACGACTTCTGAAGTCTCATGTGACAGTAATGGCTATTGGAAATTCAGCTTTGCCATCACAGGAATAAGTAACGTTTTATAATATAATATATTTAAGAAAAACACTTATATTAAATTGGGACCCACTTTATATTAAGTGGCCTTAACTACTATGTACTTACATTTTAATTAATAATTTAGTACAATGTACTTATTGTGTACATACATGTTTTTACATTGTACTTATATTTAAAAAAAAAACTACTTGTAATTACATCTGTATTTAATTTCTGTAATAATATTTATAATTATACTGTTGACCCATACTTTACACCTTAACCCACCCTTAAACTTACCCATACCTCCAACCCTCTCCCTAACCTTACCCCTATCCCACCTCAATGGCAGCAAAAGTGTTTTACAATACAATATGAACACAATAAGTACATTGTACTTATTATTTTATGTAAGTACATAGTAGTTAAGGCCACCTAATATAAAGTGGGACCTTAAATTGTAACAGTATTTTACAATATTGCTGTTTTATTGTATTATCAAATAAATACAGCTCTGGTGAACATAAGAGACTTCTTTAAAAAACAAAACAATAGTTTTAATAGGTTTTAATAATGGTTACTCCATCCCAAAATGACAATGTTGTCATTAATCACTTACCCCCATGTCGTTCCTAACCCGTAAAAGCTTTGTTCATATTCGGAAAAACAATTTAAGATATTCTGGATGAAAACCAGGAGGCTTGTGACTGTCCCGTTGACTGCCAAGTAAGTTACTCTGTCAAATTCCAGAAAAATATGAAAGACATCGACAGGATAGTCCATCTGCCATCAGTGGATCAACGGTAATGTTATGAAGCGACAAGAATACTTTTTGTAAGTGAAGAAAGAAAAAAATAATCAGTCAATGGGACACTCACAAGCCTCCCGGTTTTCATCCAAAATCTCTTCAATTGTGTTGAAAAGACGAACGGAGCTTTTACGGGTTAGGAAAGACATGGGGGTAAGTGATTAATGACATTTTAATTTTGGGGTGGAGTATCCCTTTAAATAATACAAAATAGCAGATATTGTATGTACATTTTAAATAAAAAAGCTTAAAAGCTTTATTAAAATGTTTTGCTTGAAAGTGTGCTTGTAAAAATGCCCTGACATTTTAAACTGAGCCTTATGAATTTTTTGGGGCCACTTTATGCCTTATATGTAAACATACATACATACATACATACATACATATATATATATATATATATATATATATATATATATATATATATATATATATATATAAAATATGTTGACCAAAATTAAATTTGATTAGTTTTTTAACAAAAGTATCTCTCTCTCTCTCTCTCTTTTTTTTATATAGACATTAGCATGGCCCTGTCTTTTCTCACCATAGCCTGGGCCACGGTGGATTATCGTCGCTGTTTTCGGCGCTCTCTGCCTAATCTTAAAGAGATGCCTTCTGGAATCCCGACAGTCGTATACTTGTCCTACAAAATATTTACCATAACCCCTCGAATCCTCAGCCTCACACTCTTCATCATGCTCTCCAGCTTCAACATTGTAGCAGTGGCCTTCATATGGCTGGTGGGAACCGTCTGGGCTTTCGTGGAGGAGACCGACTTCTGCACTTCACGAGTCCTTGAACATCTTTATCGAGCCATTGTTGGAGTTATTCTCCTTTTTACCTTCTTTAACGTTAAAGGAGAGAACACCAAAGTTCACATGACTGTGTATTACATTTTCAATGTGGGTCAAAACCTTGCTGCACCGGTTTTGTTGTATCTGTTCAAACCGGAATATGGAGGGAATGATTTCTTCCTACCCATCATATTTTTTATATTCGTGTCTCATTCAATGGGACTGGGTTTTCTGGCACTCTATTACAGCCTCCTGCACCCCCGTCAACCTTGCATAGAGGATCAAGCAGATGGGCAAAACCAGGAGCCCAAAACAACACGTTCCAAGCATTTTTTGCAAATATAATAGACTTGCTGTAAAAAGTGCATATTTATATACATATTTATGTAGTAATTATAAAGTATGAAGGATCTGTCTGAAATATGAACGTCTGAAAGCTGCTAAGGAAGGTGTCATATCTGATTTTACAGGTATGAATGTTGAACATTAAATGTTTTATTGAACTTTAAGTTTGTGTTTGTTTGTTTGTTTTTATTTTTCATATGTTTGGGGTCATAATATATATATATATATATATATATATATATATATATATATATATATATATATATATATATGTGTGTGTGTGTGTGTGTGTGTGTGTGTGTGTGTGTGTGTGTGTGTGTGTGTGTGTGTGTGTGTGTGTGTGTGTGTCTGTGTGTGTGTGTGTGTGTGTGTGTGTGTATCATAATTCCTTACAGCCTATTAGGTCAATCACTACCACAAATATAACACAAGATGGCACTGTTGTTCTGAAAACAATGCCTTCTGAATAAAGTAAACTGTCTTATTCAACAGAAGATTTTGTTGGCATCATGGAGACTTGTTAAAACATGAGCTGAGATTTAAAAACTGTACTAAACTTGGTATTTTTAAAATAAAATAATTATAACGTTTATGTAACAAAGTAATTACATTTTATTTGGCTGTCGTCTGATACAAGGTAAAAAAAAACAGCAGGCTAAAACATTTATTTCTACATAAATTCTGCAAATACTTAAAAAAACAAAAAACAAGGTGGGATTGTAATTATCTCCGTTAATTTGTTACAACATTAGCTTAATGTGTGAATGTCTGACTAAAGCAGAACGATATGTGAACTTTGACCCTCACAATCTCTGAGACCAAGAAAGGCTGAGAGAGATTCAGAGCAAATAAGATAATAAACCAATCCAATTCTGTTTTGTCTACCGGCAAAATGTTGTGCAAGCCAGTGGAGTGAGGCAGGATTGAAAGAAGATGAAAAAAGAGCTAGACAAAGATAAAGAGAGAGAGGATTCAACTAGAGAAGTGGTCACAGCATTTCCTCAGTATGCCGTTCAGTGAACATCTGTGCGGAGGCGGTGAGCTCACCATGCAAACAGACTGCAGATTTATTCTACAGTAGTAGCACTTCAAATAAACACGAGTACTGCTTTGCAGGCTGCAAGTCTTCTTTGATTTTCTCATGTATACATACAAACATACAGTGGCCCTTAAAGGTTTTTGACAATTTTTCGTACATTTAATTCACACACAAAAGAAAAGGAAAAGAAAAGAACCCCCCCCCCAAAAAAAAAGAAAACTCAAATTTTAACCAATTTAATTCATACATAATGGGGCTCAATAATTATTATTATTATTTTATTTTTTTGCATTTGTACTGTTTTGCCAGTTACAGGATTCATATTTTGCTCTAAAAGGGTCTGAACAGTCATTTAAAAGTATTTTCAAAGTTTGCAGAGATCTCAAAATTGGTGTGATGCTTCCCAGCCCCCCTCTATTCAGGCACCCCCACACACATGCACCGGGCACTAGGGGGTGCTGTAATACAAAACAAGAACATTTCCGTTATGTCCCTGTATAATTAAAATCTATTGCGATTACGGCTGTTGCGAACAAAATAAAAATGAACTGAAAAGTGTCAATTGAGGCATTAATTAAATGTGGCCTGTTTCTTTCGCGCGTTTGTATGGCATTGCGCATTATAACCAATCTCACATGATTCTTTTGAGCCAATTAATGCAATGGCCAATCGGAGGCATTCAGATTAGCCATATAAGTAAATATTTTATATAATTTGTTCACCATTTGAATAACGTAGAAATTAAAGCCCTATGATCACGGACTTAACCTTTTTTATGATATATTTATAACACTAAAATGAGGCTACTTTTAGCCTTACCCTGGAGCTGGTTCATCCTCCGCCTATGCTTACATGTGAACAATCTATTTTGAACAAATTGCGCATATGTAACTGCTCTGGTCCTAACCTGCACCTTGTGCTTGTTTCGAGTGGGACTCGAACCTGTGTTGCCAGCATGGGAGGCGACCACAGCAACAAAAAGTCTAAAGACGGGAGCCCCTAGTGTCAGTGGCTAGTGCACCTCTTGCGATCAGGGGAGTGATGTTTACATGCACAGCATCTACCACCCGGCCTCCATTACACTCACCCCATAAGCCTCACTCCCATCCGGGTCACGGCACCAATGTAACCCTTCTGGTCCTAATTGCCCCACCTCATTCTTGTTCCGAGTGGGACTCGAACCTGGGTTGCTGGCATCGGAGGCAGGCGAACTAACAAGGAGGTTAAAGACTGCAGTACATTATGTCAGTCGCTACTGTGCCTCCTGAGATCAGGGGAGTAAGGTTTACCTGCACAGCATCTACCAGCTGGCCTCTGTTACACATACTGTAAATGATAACACAGGGACACGCTGTGCAGATGCTTAGAGGTCTAAAAGGCATAGATTACAAAACATAGCCAATTATGAGTTTTTTCTGTAATAATCTATAAAAAAACAAATGTATTAGGCTATTGTGGAGAGAGAGAGAGAGAGAGAGAGAGAGAGGTTGCTATGCAAGAACAGAATGTCATCTACTGTTGATGGTCTCAGCTGACTCTTCCGCTCCTGAATTACAAACCCAGCAAAGGAGAAGTCTCTCTAGCTTGTGGCGCTTGATGTCGGGACGGCAAGGACAGATCTTGCGATCTGAGCCAATAAGGTAGGGAATAAAACAGCATGCTTCTTCCACCAAGTCATCACGTCAAAAGATTAATTATTAGGTGTCTATAAATCGATATAGGCTGATATTTCAGCCTGGCACTGAGGGGGGACTGCTTCGTCACCCTAGTCTTCCACATATGATAAAGTCTGATACTCTTGTAACTCTCTTTTCAGGTGGCGGGGAGCGCACACATGCTGTTTAGAACCTCCACGCTTGTCCTTCAGTTCTAGAAAAAAGCGAATACAATTAAAAAGAAAAGTTGAGAACAACTGTCCAATCCACAGTGAGGAATGAGATGACATATTTTCACCATAGGCAGACGTAACCATTAGGGAAAATTAGGAGACCGCTTTGGGTCGAGCGCAGTTTACTGTGTTTATTACCTCGACCACCATCTGCGTGTCTGCGTTGAACCTGATTCTTGTGTATCCTTGTAGCAAATGAAAATATAATTATTAATCTTAATTGAATATTGAGCAACAGTCTGTATTATATGTTTCTTGTTTTAAAATGCAGCTTACTCCTTTATGAGAAGAACCCATGTAGAGTATGCATAAGCAGTTACTTTCCATACAGGGCATCAATTCTGACACACAACTGTATGCACTGCACATGTTCTTCATTTTTGGTTGATATAAATCTTAGGTGTGTAAATATCAGTTTCTTGTCATTTTTTTTTTTTCAGTTTCATTTATAAAAGTTATTTATCAGACAGCCTTAGGAGATTGTAGGCAGCTGTTCAGTGCAAACTACCCCAAAGCACCACCTAGTGTCCAACCTACTTTAATACGGTTATAACCTGTTTAAAAGTGAATGCTGCACTGCACTGGGTGGGGTAACAATGTTGACGACTACATTGCCCGGCAACATTGCTCAAAAAGTTGCCTCATTTATTATCAGCCGAAGAGCCTTGTGAGTTGCGTTTGATATACGTCGTTCAAACACACAATAGTCAACTGAAGAGTCAAGGATTGATGCTTCCAGGGCTTTGGTGGCTTCATTCCAGAAATGTGACAGTGCCAGTCACTGTTTCTTCATTCAAGTTTGTTTGGCAGTCTACTTCTCCTCAAGGCCTGCAAATGTCCTCATACTGAGAGCTAACAGACTCCAGCATCTTGTGTATTTTCCTCTCTGTCCGTCACACACACTAATTTCATGAGAAGTTCGTCAAGGCCTAATTTATTTAATGCATTGATGATGGCTGCCTTAATATTTCTGCTGTTTTGTGTTTTTCGTTATTCCACTTGTAGACATGCAGTGCATCCACTCAAATAACTCCCACTTGCTGTTGATATAATGCAGAGTAATGCAGAGATAGCCAGTTTTTCATCTGCGTATCCTCTGCGTATTTGCTGACTCTGCGTGAGACAGTTGTTGGATCAACCAAGCAGGGTCATAGCTGGGGTATGCAAGGCCCCAAAGTAAACAATGTTTAAGTTTGTTCAAGTTTGTAGGTGTCTAGGTACAGAAACTCAATAATCGAATGTAAATAGCATTGCATAATCTTCACTGTAAAAATTAAACATAGATTCATTTTTGTTAAAATTACAAAGAAAGCAGAATTTGTCATAGATTCATTAATAATGCGTCACAAAACCTAGTCATTTATACTAGCTCATCCAGTGAACAATTTAAATAGAACTGACTTGAATGAAATCGAACTTGATAATTTCATATAATTGGTTAAGTTATAAGGAACCTATAGGGAACAAATTAAATTGAGCCGATGATATAAAGGATTAATTTCATTTCAATGTAATATCTTGACGATTCTAAACTATTATCTAAATAGATAGCTGTGTTGTTTTGCACTCAGACAGATCAGGCTTTGTTTTGTCTGGTGAATGCCGTCTGTCTCCCTGCTTCACACCAGTTTACTGTTGATTTTCTTATTACCATTTCCTGTAAAAGTCGGTCAGAAATGGGCCATACAACATACACTAACCACAATTTGTCCGAGCACAATAAAAGTGGAGAGGCAGTCATACAGATGGCTGTTTCCCATTAGAGCTTCAAAGTCTATATAAAGCGTGATTAATGTGAGCTTGAGATGCGGCGTGTCTTTAATTATCATGACTTGAATTGTGGCAGCAAGCTCAGATACATTAGCGGCAGCGGTAATCTGTAAATGTCGACACAGGCTGGATTCTGACACTGCTTCATAGCTGGAGAATTCACTGGAATGGGACGGCTGAAGCGATCAGTGTGGTATATTAGGGCACAGGTCCTTTAATCACAGTGCACATGCTAACAAATAAGTGACCGGCAGTGACAGATTGGCAAAAGAGGAAAGTTTAATTAAGTCCAATCCCCTTCGTTCTGATCATAGTGTGGCCCTACAGATCTCCGGGAGGTTCTTTAAATAAAATCCACATGCATGGTGCTGTTTTTCAAAATTCACCATTAAACTATGGTTTGCAGCACCAATGGCAGCTGGAATTTAGCAAGGGGCATTTTTGTAAAGCAGGGCTGCATTTGGCATACGTTCAGGGGACTGTTGAGAGAGGAAAAGCAATCTGCATTGTAGCTATAGTGAGGTCAGTCATTACCAGAGACCTGACACTGCCTGATTTCATATGCGAGAGAAGCAAAGCAAAAGAGCCCGGCTCAAGATGGAGCGCTGAGGTGGGCTGTGTCACAAACATACACACACCTGGAACTCATTCACGGATGTTAAAGATCACATACATATAAGAACGGGACACACACAGGCATGGTTGCATATGCACATGCACATGTAAAATAACACATGCACTGCTATGCAGCTAGATTTAGACAGAATTATGAGGGAATATGTTTGGTCTAGGTAACTACATCAGCTCTGTCAATCACATTTGGGTTTGATCTTGGTAAAACTGGGATCATTAATTAATTGAAAATCATTTTGAAAAGAAAAACAGTTTAATGATGCCGGGGCCTTTTATGTATAATGGCAAAAGGATCCTAATGGTAGAATAAATGAAAACAAATGTCTGCCCTTGGCTGTGTAAATGGTAAATGAAAAATAAAAACGTACATTCCCCTAAATAGGTTTATTTGTTCTTGGTAATGAACAATGTTGCAAATAGAGTGTGCTTACATTAGAATCAGCATTAATTGATGATTACTTTGGTGTATTTGCTTCATGAGCCAAATGAAACTATGATTTTATAATTGCAGATCAGCTTTTAAAAATAGAACAGTGACATTCCTAGGAATTATTCAGCTTATAAATCAGATGGCTTTCAACATGCAATTTAAAATGAATGGAAGGAAAGAAAATGGAACAGAGTGGATAAAATATTTGGCAAACTGTATGGCTTGCCCTGTTTGGAACAGGTTATGTTAACCCACAGTAACACATATTTTCATGGAGTGTTCCAAACCATTATGAAGTTAAATAGGTAAAGCCGATTCACTCCAAAATCAATGAATATATTGCATGATTACTATATTCATATATGCTATTTATTTATGTAGTACTCTATGGTACTTGAAAGCCAACCATGTTACAAAAGTAAGTTGAAAATCAAATAAAAAAGTATGTTTAAAATACACATTTTGAAAAGCATTTTTTTTTTAGAAAATCATGATCTTAATGTTAAGAGGTCATAATATATTTTGGTATAGTCACATTTAAAAGATTAGAGATAGGCAGTAATATAGTCACATTTTGTTGCTTTGCAGCCTGAAGACGGTGACAGTTTTCGTTTTATCCAGCTGTATTTATAACATCCAAATATATAACACCAACATGTTAAAAAAAAATTAAATAAATAATAAAGCCATCTGACTTTCAGCTGTGATCATCTGCGGTCATTTTGAATAGCTCAGCATGAAAAGAGTTTTCTTGGAGCATTTCGGTCCTTGGAAAGTGAAACTAAAGGAAACAATCAACTATGGGTGGCAAGACACTGTCAAAAGATCTCCGGGATAATGTTGTGGACATGCACAAGTCAGGAGATGGATACAAAACAAATTTCAAAGGCTTTAGAAGCACAGTGAAGTCTATTATAAAGAAATGGAAGGAACTTGGTACAACACAGATCCTGTCGGATCGGGACATCGCTCCAAACTGGGTGAAAGAGCAAGGGGGAAACTGGCCAGAGAGGAGACCAAGAGGCCAACAGCAACTCTGAAGCAGCTAGAGGTCTCAATTCTGCATATCGTCACTTTGGATCTACCTGTTTGTGTGCATTCCATGACCAATAGAAGGAAAAATGGATGTGGCAAAATACCATCAACCTACAATGGGAAGAAGGTTAAACAAAAACTGTGTCTATCTTCATTTCAGGCTGCAAAGCAACAAAATGTGATTATTTTAAAGGGGGGCGATTCTTTTCTGTATTTTGTGACAATACAAGCTATCAAACATTTGTGATATGTATATCATATGTCACCCTACTCAAGTATACTCTATATATGTGGATGAAGTTGGATATACTTATGTTGAAATTGATATAAATAGCTGAACAATAATATAGTATAAATTTGCAGAAAAAAAGTACTTTTAATATATTTTTTAAATAATATACCAATACATAATTAATCAAGTAAACAATGCTGAAAAAAAAAAACCTTACAATTTTAAGGAACACAAGTAATGGATTTCAATGCAATCTTCAATGCAAACATAAAAGGCAACTGATGAGGTTTTTTTTATTAGTTCAAAAATACATATACTGCAAAAATTGGTTTTGTGGTTCAGACTCATTCGTCCTCTTCCCGGTATGCACAAAGGCATGAACAATTAAAATGGTTGCATTGTTTGACCATTTTTTCTAGTTTATTTATGTCATATTTATAAGGATAAAAGGTATGGGAACTTAAAGGGATCTAATTAAAGTAAATGAATTCTACCTGATTTTATACAGTAGGTCCAAAGCTGGAGCTCTTATGTACACTTTCGTTTATGTTTTGGAAATTGTGAGTTTGATGAACCAAGCCGTGGAAGATGTTGCCATGATCCACAACATTAACTTTAACATGTTGCGCTGTCAGAATACAACATGGTGGTTTTGGAGCAATTAACTGGCCGCTGCACCTCATCAAACGCACTGTACTGCAGGCACTCAGTAACCTACCATAAAAGAGGAAGAAATGAGTCAGAGGAAAGCCAATTTGTATAATCCTAATTTAGATGATGTTGGTATAGTGTTTCAAGACTGATGCCAGCCTGGGCAGCACACGACAGAGGCCTGTGTCTCCTGGCCCCGTCCCAGTCACCTCACGCACAGATAGAAAACAGAAGCCATGTTTTTGTTGGGCAGGCTCCTGCAGCGCATAAGCAAGATGGATGTTATAGCCGTGCCTGTTTATTTGTGCAATCTGAAGGCATAAGGAAGAGTTGCTGTATGCACACGGACCTCTGATTTGGACCGTCTATACAATCAACATCTAAACAAGATTTCAAATTATGAATGAGGAATGAACTGGAGAGAGAAATTGCGCAGTGCAGAGCAGAATTGCACGCCTACGGAAAAGGAAGCTAGTCTTGATTACGATGACTATGTCAGGCCGTCTTGTTTATTCTCTTACATCATAGCTCAACACAAAATGGCCTGGCTACGGAAGCCATCAATCGCAAGCTTTCTGTTTTGAATTGCGCTGTAGTCCTGAGCTTGATTTCTGGGCAGGAGGGTTGATGAATGCTTAACATCATAGTCTGACCAATTACGGGGTGTAACAATGTTGAATTGAGAGAGTAAAGGGAATATATTTCTCTTTGTGCAAAGAAAGTCCAAAACATCTAGCGCAAGACGATCTGTGGCTCGGGGTGGTAAGTGTCCATTTTCATCCAAAAATAGTGCTGGGGTCCATTTCTCTGTTCTAAGCTTTGAAGATCTGTGACTCCCCACATTCACTACTGCACTGTACCTATGTCCAAGGACATAAAAACAGAAAAGTAGTCAAAGACAGTGTGAATGAAAACAGGAAATTAAAATCATTTTGATATGCATTAGTAAGGCATGCTAATTTCTGACCTTAAGGGGGTTTATTTTGCAATAATACTATAATAATGACTATACAGTATCCTGTTTATTACAGGGAAGAAATGTAAACCAAAAATGTTTACATTAAAAAATTATTTTAGTTCAAATTATTTTACCTGTGTATTATCTCAAAGCTTCTAATAAAAAAATATTTAAAAAATAAAAGCTAGTCAATGTACAACACAATCAGCCTAGCAACAATATTAAACTGCAGTCGAAGTTTTCTGAGGCCATTTTGTTACTACAATCATAACTGAGACACAAGATGCAAGAGACATTTTTTCTCACTTTCTCTTTTTAATGTGTAGTGTTTCATGGGAGTTGGTGGTCAATAAAGAGTTCTTTTGGCACACTTGGCTTGTTTCACTTCTTTTACAGTTGGAGATTTTGCCGCAGGAGCTTGGGTAATGTAGTTTTTCACCAGGAATTCTGCTGATAAACATGATTAATAAATAAATAAATAAATAAATAAATAAATAAATAAATAAATATTGCGGGATGACAGCTTTAACAAAAGCATATACCCTTATTAACAACCTCATAGCTCACAGCTCTGTCTTTAACTGTTTATCAGTTATTGTGCAATTCTGGAAGTGAAGCCAGAATTTTTCAACCCATCAAATAACCAACCATTTTTAACATTTGTGGTAAAACTTCATTACACATTGTACTGTACTGAAAATCCCACCAATCAGAATTCTGCAGCTAAGTTATCAAGCCAATGGATCTTGCAGAAACAGCCACTCCTGTAAAGCACTGCAAAAGATTTAACTTAATTTGCTGTGAAAATACTTGGGTAACACTTTAGAATAAGGTTCCATTAGTTAATGTTAGTTAATGTATTAATTAACATGAACAAACAATGAATTATACATTTATTACTGTATTTATTCATCTTCGTTAATGTTAGTTAATGAAAATACAGTTATTCATTGTTAGTTCATGGTAATTCACAGTGCATCCATTAATGTTAACAAGCACAACTTTTGAAAAGTACAACATTAACTAATGGAACCTTATTCTAAAGTGTTACCAATACTTGTATATGTGTATATATGCATATTTTGCGATAAACTACATATCTTTTAAATTATTTTTTTTTTTTTAAACTTTAATCCATAGTTTTAATCCATTCATCTGTAGTTTTATTTTATTTTTTATTTTTATTTTTTTAATGGGACTGTATTCCTTTTACACATTAAAGCCATTAGGTACACAATATTATCCAATTTCCAAATACTTGTTTGCTTTACATTAAAATTTCAGATTCGCTATGTTGCAGGTTGGTTTGGTTCAAGGCTTATAATATTTTGACAAAGAATCATGATGGGAAAAATAAATGGAAAAAATCAACACTGTTGAAAAAGTGGAAAAAGTGAAAAAGCAATGCACTCTATTAGGAAATATCAGGCCACAAAATGCCCCAATTTGACCTTTCTCTGGGAGTTTGATTGACAGGCGATTTGACCAATCATAACACAGAATCTGCCATTTTACCATATGGACTGGATTAACATCAGTTAAGTAAGACAGAAACAGGATGTAAATGCAATAACGCTATTTATTAACTCAGCACAATGGTCAGAATAACGACAATGATGATAGCAACACAGTAGCACAGGTGGGCGGATACAATGCCGGACGAAACTGTGACGCAGGGACCTCGGTGGACAACTGGTGAAGGTGCTCAATCCCGTGATGATCCCTTGAATGGTATTCCGGTAGTGTAGTAAACCCTTGTGATGGTGCTCGGTGATCCAATGCTGAGTAAGTAATCCGGGGAAGAAACGATGACACGGGGAATCCAATCCGACTAGACAGACACAGGAACAGGTACAGGAACACACCGGGAAGCACAACGATCTGACAACATGAGACACTGGTTACTGAACTTATAAAGGGAACAAACAATAGAATCCAGCTGGCGCTACTGATCACCGCTGATCAGTGACCATGCCCACAGACACACAACAGCACACTAGACGAGAGAGAGACAGTGAATTCATGAACCGTGACAGTACCCCCTCCCCAAAGAATGCCTCCTGGCGTTCCTGACGGACTTACCTGTCGATTGTAATCATCGATAAGGGAGTGATCCAGAATGTCTCCAGCAGGAACCCAAATTCTCTTTTCCAGACCGTAACCCTCCCAGTCCACCAGGTACTGAAATCTGCATCCCCTCCTTCTTGAGTCCAGAATACGGTTAACCGAATAAGTTGGTTCCCCATCTACGAGACGCGTTGGTGGTGAGGGTGGAGGGTGCGGGGGTTGGGGGTTTGTGAACCGAGACTGGCAGATTAATGAGTGCCCAAAACACGGGTTTGATCTTGGATACATGGAAGACGGGATGGATTCTCCTGTACGTAGGAGGAAGTTTGAGTTGGACTGCCACAGGACTAATGATCTTGGTGACAGGAAACAGGCTGATGAATTTGGGAGCAAGTTTTATTTTATTAAAACTGGTGGCTGGTAACCTAAACTACATTCAAACGGAGTATGGCCCGTGGATGACACTGGTAATGAATTGTGGGTGTACTCCACCATAGAAAGTTGTTGGTTCCAAGAGGAAGGATTCTTGGAAACCAAACATCACAACGTTCTCTCAAGATCTTGGTTGGCTCTCTCCGTTTGACCATTGCTTTGGGGATGAAACCCGGAAGAGAGACTGACAGTCGCCCCCAATAACTTACAAAATTCTTGCCAAAATTTGGACACAAATTGGGGTCCCCTGTTGGAAACCACGTCCATCGGGAGGCCATGTAAGCGAAAGACGTGATCTAAGACAGCAACCGCTGTTTCCTTGGCTGAGGGTAATTTGGGCAAAGGGATAAAATGAGCCGCCTTCGAGAACCGGTCCACGACAGTCAAAACAACCGTCTTGCCCTGGGACGGCGGAAGGGCAGTAATAAAAACTAGCGCAATGTGGGACCAGGTTTTAGAGCGGTTGGAGTAACCCATCTGGGGTTCGATTGGAACTCTTTCCAGTGGCACAAGCCGAGCAAGCCAAAACAAAACTGCGGATGTTGCGAGCCATTAATGGCCACCAGAATCATTGCTTCACCAAAAAACTTGTGCGATTTACTCCTGGATGACACGCTATACTGGAGCAATGACCCCACTGAATGACGTCATACCGATACTCCTCTGGGACAAAAAACAGTTTGGTGGGCAATCGGGCGGAGACGTTACCCCTTCTAAGGCCTTCATAACCTTCGATTCGACCTCCATCTGAGAGTGGTGACCACTAATGTGGCATTCGGAACGGTCAAAAATACAAGATAAAGAATCGGGTTTGATGTTTTTGGAACCCGGGCGGTACCTCTGACGCGTCGACCGCCACCACGAACTGACGTGATGGATCAGGGCCAACGAGGATGGGAGCCGAAACGAAGCGGCTCTTAAGTTTGGCAAATACAGCTTCCGCTGTATCAGACCACCTGAACGTCGTTCTGGGGGAGGTCAAAGCAGTCAGAGGCGTGACTAGTTGGCTGAAGTTGAAAAAAAATTGGCAAAACCCAGAAACCACTGTAGGGCCTTACGGGAATCTGGACTTGGCCAATCTGTCACAGCCTTAACTTTATCAGGAACAATACGCATTCCCTCAGACGAGACGATGTACCCTAGAAAGGGAACAGACTGTGCATGAGAAATGCATTTCTCCGCCTTGACAAAAAGCCCATTCTCTAACAAACTCTGAAGCACTCGCCTGACGTGCTGAACGTGTTCCTGGAGAGAAGAGGAAAAGATAAATATGTCATCCAGGTAAACATATATGAATTGGTCAACCATATCTCTCAGCACGTCATTGACGAGTGTCTGGAAGACCGCTGGCGAGTTGGATAGCCCGAAAGGCATAATCAAGTATTCAAAGTGCCCCCTAGGGGTATTAAACGCAGTCTTCCATTCATCACCCTTCCTTATGCGAACCAAATGATAAGCATTACGTAAATCCAATTTTGTGAAGATGGATGCTCCCTGTAATCACTCGAAGGCTGAAGACATCAACAGCAAAGGATAAGTATTCTTTACCGTGATGTTGTTCAACCCTCGGTAATCAATGCACGGTCGCACAGACCCATCCTTCTTCCCCGCAAAAAAACCCCCGCCCCCACTGGAGATGAGGAAGGTCTAATGAATTTGGATGCTAGAGAATCACAAACATATTTCTCCATAGCCTCCTTCTCTGGAACAGAAAGTGAATATAACTTGCCCTTAGGCGGAGACTCACCTGGCAATAAGTCTAGCAGCACAAGACTTACTGAACACTTCTCTCAGGTCCTGGTTCTCCTCGGGCATGTTAGATAAATTCACTGCCTCCTCCTGTAAAACAGACACAGGTACAGACAAACACGCAGACACTAGACATGACTCATGACTAGGGATGGGTACTGAAACCCGGTATTAAACTGGCCCCGGGGCTAAATTATGAAAGACCATAGTATCAGTAAGATCTGACGGTATCGGTTCTGCTTTTGGTACTGGAGGAAAAAAAATTATGTACAATGTATTTTTGCTTAATAATGTTGTCGTGCACATTTAATCTCGCCAAACATTTCTAATGTGCGATCATATTAAGACGTTTGTCCGTGAGATCTGTGTGAACTCTCATGCACGCCGCGGAGGCTGTCTGTCAGTCACACACACACACACACCACAACGAGTACACGCACATGCATTAACTGTACGTAAACTCCTGCTTAATAATAAAGAATGACGATGGTGAAGAGATTTGCTTTATGTTATCGTGCACATTTTATCTTACCAAACATTTTTTAAATTTGTGATATTATTAAGACGTTTGTCTGTGAGATCTGCAAGAACTCGCATGCGCGCCGCGGAGGCTGTCTGTCAGTCACACACACACACAAGAATGAGCGCGGTACACGCATAACAGTACGAAAACTCCCGCTTAATACAAAGAGTGATGATGGTGGAGAGAGCAAAACATTCCAAAGTGTGGTTATACTTCACTAGAGTTAATGCTGACAACCCTCGTTGTCATAAGTGCAAAACAATATTTGCATGTAAGGGCGGAAACACAAGCAATCTGTCAAAGCAAAAGTGCATTATGTGTATCGACTGCCTAGCTAAAAATCAGTATGTAAATGTAAACATTTATTTGGCTAACTTAAATGCCACATTTTGCAACCTCTTTATTATATATATATATATATATATATATATATATATATATATATATATATATATATATACATTTTTAAGCTGTAGCTATTATGAACCAACCAACTCCTCCTAACACCTCTGGTCCAAGACAAGCCCATTATTAATTTTACATAAAAAAATAAAGAAATGTTAATTCTGTTCTCAACTTGTTCTTAAAAAAAAACACACACACACACAACACAAACTACCGATAAGAATACCGTTAAAGTACCGGACCGTTAAGCAGTATCGGTAAGAGTAGTAATACCGTTAAAACCTTAACGAAACCCATCCCTACTCATGACACGTATTACTCCACATAGATACGGAATTGTGCCCCCAATCGACTCTGGGATTATTCTGTGTGAACCAAGGATGCCCAAGTACGATGGGTGCCAGAGGTGAGTTCATGAGGAGGAATGTTATTGTCTCAGTGCCCCCGAATCCAGTAAGGCCTTGGTGTCATGTGTGTTGGTTGCCCACCTTAGTCTTAACGGAAGGAGAGTAGATGATGATGGTGAGGATGAGGTCTTCTCGGCGGAGATCCCACCCGAAAGTAACTTCATAGTTACTGCCGGGCTTGATCTTTTAATGGGCATGAGTGGATGAAGTGGCCCGCCCTCCCGCAGTATAGGCACAGTCCTTAGGACCTCTGCTGTTCTCTCTCCTCCCGGGAAAGCTGAGCTCTACCCACCTGCATGGGCTCAGGGTCGTAAAGGGGACTGACCGTATCCAGGTTCTCAGAGCACATGGTCTCCGTGCCGCGAAACGGATGGTCCTGTTGGAAGCAACCCATTCTGCTCAGCCGAGCATCCACTCGTAGTGCTAACTCGATCAGTCCATTGAGACTGGTAGGAAGGTCCAGCATATAAATCTCCCTCTGGACACGGTCAGCCAACCCATGCAAGAATCTGTCCCATTGGGCCTCCTCGTTCCATCGGCACTCTGCAGCCAGGGTGCGGAACTGGATCGAAAACCGCACAATCGAAAACCCTCTTCATCTCCTCGGAGAGTGCCTGGAACG
Organism: Carassius gibelio; assembly: GCF_023724105.1. Taxonomy (NCBI): domain Eukaryota; kingdom Metazoa; phylum Chordata; class Actinopteri; order Cypriniformes; family Cyprinidae; genus Carassius; species Carassius gibelio. Next base: position 12,275,232 of record NC_068394.1, read on the forward strand.
AGGAGCAGCATGGGTCTTGATTTTCCACACCGCCGTTCCCCAGAGAGACGCCTTGCCCGATAGCAGTGTCAACACAAATGCCACTTTGGACTGTTCCTGATGGAACGTCTGAGGCTGTAATGCAAAGTGCATAGAACATGGGGTCAAAAATGCTCTGCAAAACTCTGGTTCACCTGCATATCCTTCTGGTGTACACAGTCTTGGTTCTCGCCGTGGCCACGGCTCTGGTGGAGGGAGCTGAGCTGGCGGTATGGGCGGCGCAGTGGAAACTCTCAGCTGTTGTATTTGTTGGGTGAGCTCGGACACCTCCGTCCTGTGAGAGAGATGTTCTCCTCTTGGGTGTCCATTCTTGCGATGCTTCGAGCTGCGAACTCGTCCCATGTCGTAGCACCTGCTACATCCATAAATGGTCAGATCGTTCTGTTACATAAGACAGAAACAGTATGTAAATGCAATAACGCTATTTATTAACTCAGCACAATGGTCAGAATAAAGACAATGATAGCAACACAGTAGCACAGGCAGGCGGACACAATGCAGGATGGAACTGTGATGCAGGGAACTCAGTGGACAACTGGTGAAGGTGCTCAATCCCGTGATGATCCCTTGAATGGTATTCCAGTATTGTAGTAAACCCTCGTGACGGTGCTTGGTGATCCAGTGCTGAGTAAGTAATCCGGGGAAGAAACGACGACGACACAGGGAATCCAATCTGACAAGACAGACACAGGAACAGGTACAGGAACACACCGGGAAGCACAACGATCTGACAACATGATACACTGGTTACTGAACTTATAAAGGGAACAAACAATAGAATCCAGCTGGTGCAGCTCATCACCGCTGATCAGTGACCACGCCCACAGACACACACAACAGCACACTAGACGAGAGAGAGACAGTGAATTCATGAACCGTGACATCAGTGGACTTGAACTTGAAAAATGTGTGTACTGACGTCTTTCTAAGAACTTTCTTGAAACAAGATACCTTCTGATGTTAATTAATGTTTATTTTGTGCTGTATTAAAGAGGATGATCATTCTATATACTGCTTGAATCGAGGAGCTACAGCAACCTGTCACAAAATATAATTTTTTATTTCTTAAAAGACCAAATTTGAAGGCTGAGACTTTGTTTCATACCATGCTCCATGTCTCATTAGAAATAGCAATGCTAACGAAGAAGGGTGGGTTTTCGAGAAGGGTCAATCAGAATCGAGTATTTCAGAAAGATGTTTAACAATAATCATAGTAAAACGTTATAAATAAGTAACACTGACTTTATAGGTTAGCTTGTAGGGGTTTAATAAAACAAATCATTTCACTGAACACAGCAGACACGTATTTGTCTTCATTTGTTGCAACATTTGTGAAAACTTTAAGTGCAGACGTGTTGAAATGCAGATGACCCTGAGAAATGACAGTGAAAGGAAATGACTTTGAGATAAATGCCGACAGTGAAGGAGCTATAAACGTAAAACATGAGAAACATTTGGAAGAAGACATAAAGCACATATGCAACTGGTTTAGCGAGTGATGTTGTCTTTCATTCTTTACAAGTCCATTGTGAATCTGCCTTTTATCAAGATCATGTCACAACTCATCCATCGCTCTATCTCCATTTCTAGATCAGGTCTAAACACTGAATTATGAAAAAGATGCAGTGTGGACTTAAAGTGTGTGACTCCTCTTTCATGATGGGTTTAGTGAAATTTGTTCTACATTAAGCCGGTGATAATCATATTATAGACTGCGATCCATTAAGTCTACTGTAAAAATGCACCGTGCACTAGTTTTGAACTCGATACAGGGACGAAACTTGAGAGGCACTGTGAAACATTAAAGGCTCTTTGATGTAATATTTAACCCATCTGCACTAGAGGGGAGAGCTACATAAAATGCGCTTGGGACCGTGGAACCGGGCGTTGTGAGAAATGGGATGTGTTTCTCTCTTGTACGGAGCCGTGCAAAAGCAAGAAACAGCAGACTGGACTGCAACCGTTAGCTCGTCGCATTTTTATCGGAGCAATAAAACTAAACCCTTCTTGCCTCGCCGGGGAGTGGATGTCCCCTTGGAAAAAAAAACGAAAAAAAAAAACACTTTCACCAGACAGCAAACAGGAGGAGTGAGGCCACTGTCACATGCGTCAGGTAACAAATGAATGCTCTTTCTTTGCTCGATAGTGATGACCTGAACGGTGTTGCTTGGCTTAAAATTAAACTCAGAAGAGTTCCTTAATTCTCTTTATTTATATTTTATCAAATATTTTTGTAGAAATGTTGGGATGTGGTGTAAAAATCATCTCAATATTTAAAATAATTCATGTTTTTTTATTAATATTATAATTGATTTTTTTATAGGCTATGTACATAAAATGTCATGTTAGGTTTTAAAGTCACTAGGTTTTAAACGATTTCCTTCTTTTTTATCTCGGATACTCTTTGTCATTGCCCCCTATATCACATGCTGTGGTGCAAGACGTCTTTTTGGAGAAGAGCTTACAAACTTTGTCACTGTGTCTAGATGAATGATAGTCCTTGCATTTTCTGCAGCAAGCTCACTCTTTTACCGACACGTTCTTGAATTCAGAATGAACACTACATTATGATGTTGTAAGTGACTGGTCTCAGTGGGACTCCGGAAAGCATTGCTATTCAGCAATGTAATACGGCAAAGGAACCCTCAAAAAATTATCCCAAACAGTCCACACACGGCTCAGACTTAGACTGGGCTTAAAGTCTTTTCCACCCTGGTTTTGCCAGGAAATGTAGTGGCATGGATCCACGGTGAGACAAAACACAACCATGACATCACTCCAGCCTCAAAAATCCAAACAGTTTCCTTATTAGCATACATTCCGCACTAAGCATTGCAAATAATAATGTCTTCTGTCTCCTACAGCAGGCAATTGGGAACTGACCACTGACGAACAGCAGCCAAGTAAAATACCAGTAAAGAGAAGGAGGACCTCAATTAAATGGGTTTGCTCATGTGCAGCACTTGCCAAAAGGACTCAAGCTATAATTTGAATTATTATTATTATTTTTTCATTCATAGTGCTGGACAAAGCCACAAAGCATGGGGAAAGTACGGTGAAAGTCTGAATGGTGCCAGATGGGTGAGAATATGGTTAAAAGTTATTAGAGTTATTAGAGTTTCTAATGTTAAGATTGGTACACTAAACACTGATGGTGTCCACAGGAAAATGTGCATGCAGAGAATATCAGAGGGCTCATTCAAAGGCATTCAGAATGTCTGAAAAGTCCTATTAAATGAAAACATTATTCTTCTCTCTCCCAATTTCAGAACTCAAATTGTTTTTCAGTTTTTAAAACAGTATTTTCTTTTTCGGCTTCAGTCAATCAATCATTACTGTGTTTAAAGTTATGGATTCTAAAACATATTTATATTACATATCTTTACAAATTTATATTAATTTAAAATAAAAGCTTAATAATTATTTTTAAACTAAACTGGCTCATGTAATGCATTAAGGGCTTCCATAGTGTAAAATGTTTTACTATGTATCCTTTAATTTGGAGCAAGAGAAACTTGAGAAAAAAGAGGAGAGACATTACCATGTCAGAGATGTGTCACTTTGCTCGAAGCTGATTGGTCAAATTTCGGTTTGAGATCTCTAAACCATAGGTCTTCAACCCAGCTCTTGGGGACACACTGTCTACACCTTTGTTCATCTGTGAATCAGCTAATCAAGCTCTTTAAGATCACTTGAAATGTCACAGGCCAGGTGTGCCGAAGCAGGTTGGAAATAAACTTTGCAGGACAGTGGGTCCTCAGGAGCAGGGTTGAAGACCTATAACCTGCCCCTTAAGTTAAAATGGTGATGAACACCATTTAAAGCCGAGCTCCATTCATGGAACCTAAAACCCAGATATTTGATAAACAGGATCAATTACTTCAAAGATCTGACTCAAAGGAATGTAGCTTCTGTGTAGCTGTTTTTTTTTTTGTCATTTTGGAGCTTGACAGACCCAGTTCACAATCATTATATTTATATTCCTTTTGTTCTTAATAGAGAAAAAAGTCATTGACAGTGACATGACATTGAGTAAATAAGGACTTTTTTCTGTAAACTAAACCTTTAAAGATTGACGCTTGATGTTAAAAAGTATATTTCACAGTGATGGAGAGCTTGTTATTCATTGCACTCAGGGGTATCCAACTGGTTCTCTCTAAGGCCCCAGCATTAACAAATGAACTTGCCTTGTGACATCCACAGCACAACTGAGCTATGACTGATGGTGATTATTTATCATTTATGGACCTCCTGAACAACATCACTAATACCACCACTGGGTCCACTCCGGGCTTGATGAAGACCTAGCTCCCCGATATTAGAGACTTAGACCTCAGGGCCTACGCAGAAACTGGACCCTTTCCTGCCTGCTGGGTCATTAATGACAGTCCCATAGCACCTGTATACTGCACAGCGCTCCTGTGGGCCTAGTGGTTATTTATGTGGCTTACAGGACCCTGTCGCATTACTTCAGCCCTGTGGGTAGATTGAGGCCAAAGGTAGAATTTTAAATCTTTTGCTACTCGAGGACCAGCATTCTCAGTCAAACTTAATCTTAGCCAGTCAAAGAGCAAACTTAAAACTGGTCACAGAACAGCGACGCATTTAAGGCATGCAGTTTCACTGGAAATGTTTTTAAAGAATGTATCAGTGTATACTTGTTATGCAATGAAACATATATAATATTCTCAATGTTACAAGAAATGGCTTTTGTGAGTCCCTGTGCAAACAATATTAATATATTCATATAACGAATACAAAAAGATAATCAAAAAACCAAAACATCAACAATTCATCAGCAACACTAGTTGAGAATCAAGAATGGCAATATCATACTGTGTTGCAAAGAGTAGTAAGTTGACTACAAAAACAACATTTTTTGGAGATCACAAAATAATTTATAGTTCTAGTTTTCAAAAAACATGTTTGTGATTCCCCATGATAGTCTACTGATATGTTCTGAGCTGACCCTGAAGGTGTCCAAAAGTGTTGTCTAAATAGGCAGCCCAGTAGGTTTTGAGACACATCCCAAATGTAGGTATTTCCCATTCTCATCCAGAAGATGTCAGTGAATCTTCATGGAATCTACCCTAAATAACCCGAGTAGGCTACTCTTTGTTTTTTAAAGTGCAATGCGATCCGACTTCATCATCATAATACTTGCTCTTCAGTAATTAAGCCTACTGCTTTGTCGACGCCGGAAGTTCTTTAATCTTCTTCAAATCAATAAACACGTGACATAAAAAACCTACGTAAAATAAATAATTTACTAAAAGCAATAGATGTATTTGTAAATGTATTTGAATGTCTGCTGTTATAGTATTTGGGATTACGACAACAACAGTACAGAAAAATAAGAGTTCCTTTGCAAAATTATGGACGTATAAATAGCCTATTATACACTTTCATTTAACTGTGATTTCGGCTTTCTAACAATTATTGTCCTAAATAAATAACATAAACGGATGTTTATGTTTATAATATATGTTTTAATTAAGATGTGCAAATAAGAAAAGTTGAATTTCGTTAAATCGTCCTCATGCAACTTTTAAAATATTATTAATATTGAAAATAATTCGTTAACGTGGTCGGCATTAATATGTGATGTAAATATGCTACATGATACAATTCATTTTCATTCAAATAATCTACAAAATGTATGTGGTCGTATTGATTTTATTCCTTAACTGTATTGTCTATCAGACTAATGAATTATAAATGCGTTTGCAGATGCAAGTGACATTTAAAGAACGCTAGAAATGTAACATTTTACATTTCACAGTTTACACTATGCGCATCTGCATTAATCCAAATAAATACAGAAAAAGCTAATTTAATAAACATAGCCCATGTTTTAATTTCCCTTCATCACAAAATGTCGATAATACGAAAGTAGCCTAAGAGTTTTTATGGATATTATTGAGATCAGCGCGCTCACCTGAAACAAATATTCAATAGGCCTAAATATTCTGATATATTATTTTATTTGTTTTTATTTTATTTAGCATTTGATTTTGTTCTATATTTTGGTATATTTTATTTTGGAAAGTTTTATCAATGTCTAAAGTAGGCTACTGTTTGTGCCATGCGCTTTAAATCACATTTTCGTGTCCGATACATGTCGCCTAATAAACGCAGCATCGTCGTGTTTCTCTTCTCCCTGTCGGAACAGAAATATAGGGGTTATATGACAGGGAAGTGGTTCGTATGGGGTTATATGACAGGGAAGTGGTTCTTTGTGGTTTGGAGGCCGCGCGCCTCGTCTTGTCACCGCCAAACACTGAGCGCGCGCCGCATGTGGCACAACTCTATCGCAAACACAGAGGAGACCGCGCGAACCTATCTGCTTCTGTAAAGAGAATATTACATTTCTTGCTTAGTTTAAATTTCTCTCGGAAAAGTATGTAAATCATCCGAGAAATAAACAGTGTTCAATGAAAACACACAATTGTTCAATACAAATAAATCCATAAGCTAAATATGCATACATTAACCAATGTGAATTCGCATTTTTTTTAAATTAAGAAAATTGTATTATATTATTTATATTAAATAACCTGTCCATTTAGTAACGTATAATAATAGAATTGTTCAACATTCGTTTCATATGCTTGCATGTTGTTTCCATCATGCCGTCTTAAAGGCCAGAGATAATTGCAACACATTTTTTTAAACGTCAGTAACTATAGCCTACATGTTTTTTTTTTTTTTTTTTTCGTTGAGTGTTTCGTTGATATAACATTCCCATAATTGCCTGTTACAAACGTAAGTTGTTTAGAAATCTAAATTGTATCCCCAAACCGTGTAAACGGATTCCAGGTACAAAGGGTGATGGCGTTTATACTTCAACACCAGTTTTAACACAAATAAAAAGCACTGACATTTAATAATTTTACGCATAAATGTAGTATATTAATCAAATTTAAATTCAACTCTAAACGTTTGTGACGTTTATTTCAAAACAGCAAATAAAGTTATAGATAGACAGATAAAACTGATAGTTAGGCTACACAGATCGATCGATTAAAAGTTTTATTTATTTATTTTTTAAAACCATGTAAAAATGAAACACTTAAGTGAATATAACGAGCTGATAGGATGAAACATTGATGATTTTTTTTTTTACACTGTAAATCCTTTATATAAATCTCTATATGAGTCTTACAAATTCTATTGGTATCTCAGAAAGGGGGTGGTCATTGATGCTAGTGATTTGAGATCAGCTAATGAAGTTGGAGTTGTCCCTTTGTTTCAACACTTCCAGGTCTGCTTTACAAATAAATAAACACACTGATCGCCTCATTTGCAAGATATATTTGACCTAATCTATAAATCCGATTAATTGCATCAGCATTAAACTTCCTATCCATTAATCTTTAGTGAATTCTTGTTTTAATCGAGGTGCAGGAGGAGCTCTCACCTGCTGCTCGACCCGCAAGAGACAGACTAATGCTCCTATTTAATGATTTTCACAGAACTCCTGGAGCATGACAGCCAGCCAAAAAAATCTCCTCTCACTTCCACCCCAAACCAAATCAATCAAAAAGAATATTAAAGGCTATGCGTCTTCGTGTTTGTATAAGCTTGGTTTTCACAACTGGAAAGTGATAGTCATCTGCTCAGGAAGGCTGGAGGGATATCGAGTGCGAGCAGGTAAACTGACAGCTATCAAAACTCCAGTCTGCTGCGTGACTGCACCAGTCACACTCATGATTAAAAGAAGAAGTGGACAGGGAAGGGAGGTGGAGAGGCTGTAGCCAGCACAGGTGCCTCGACCGCACAATAGACAGGGCTGACAAAAGGAGCGGCATGATGGAGATTGACAGGTGTCTGTCTCAGAGAAGCCACGTCTCACGCTGGAGTTTCAGGTTAGACTGATTTGTGACCCTGAAAAATCCCCCATCATCAAAAGGTAGGGATGACCTCGTGATGATACGTGATCCCATCAATAGCTCTGTCTAAGACACATCTGTCATTTGCACAATGCTAACTCCAGTTTTCATCACGTGTAAAGCTTGAAATTACAGAAAAGAGGGGAATCTTACCGCATGAAGTTCAATTACAAAAAATCTTTCACATGCCAGTCCATTGTTTATTAGATGATTTTAACAACACTGTTTTCGGTTTCTGTCTTTGTCATTTACTAAGTATGAAAATGTGTGTGGCAGTTTTTCCTATATATAAAATGTAAATTTAAATGTGAATATTTTATTAATAATACATAAATATAAAATTGTCATATTAATATAAAAACTGTATGTAATTGGTGCTGTCAAACGATTAATCGCGATTAATCGCATCCAAAATAAAAGTTGTTGTTTACATAATATACAGTATGTGGGTGTACTGTGTACATTTATTATGTATATATACATACACACAGTATATAATTCGAAAATATTTACATGTTTATATTTATATTCATATAATTTATAGTATATATAAATATATTAAAATAAAAATAAACATAACATATTTTTCTACAAATCATATGCATGTGTGTGTATTTATATGTATATAATATACACAACACACACACATATATATTATGTTACCAAAACTTTTGGATTTTGGATGCGATTAATCACGATTAAATATTTGACAGAACTCTCTCTCTCTCTCTCTCTCTCTCTCTATATATATAAACTGCTACAAGCTGAAGCAGTCATATTCAGAGGAGCCGTTTCATAACATCTGCGTAACATTTGGCGCTTGTAGAAACATATCCAGATGCCACTGTAATTACTCTCACTTGTACTTTCTTTAAGTTGAGGCACTAAAGACTTTGCTATAATGTTGACCAAACAGATTTAAGTGTTAAGTTTCTTTCGTTTCTCGATGACATCACTAACAAGCATCAAACCGCCTCTTGAATTTGCTTGTGGAGCAAAATAAATGCTGTGTTGGCGAATTTACACATTGAGTCTCATTCAAAGTAAATGAAAGTTAAGGAAAATACACACTCTTCAGAAAACTGCGTCTCACTGTTTTGACTAAACCAGTTGTAATAGTATAATTACTCTTGAAAAAACTTTTGCCTGAAAAAAGGAATGGCTGTATAATGAAGCCCCAGTGGAAGAGAGATTGACAGAGTGCTTGGTTTGATATGGCTCTCTGGCTTTGCAGGTCTTCGCCAGAACCAGAACTTCCCCATCTGTGCAACACCTAGTGAACCCAGACGGAAGCTACTGAGGTGGAAAATACAGGAGAGGACCTGACAAGATAAAGATATCAGGAGCAGACAAGGGCAAAGTAACATATTGATGGAGAGGGCCTCAGTTGGCTGACACCAGATACTTGCTATTTAAAAACAGTGGTTTCGCTTGCTCATGGATTTGCTGCTGCCACTGTCGTTCTCTTTCTCTTTCTCTCTAGCTCTCTCTGTCTAAGTCTGGAGCTCCATCCCCCCTTGCTGTGTAAAGCTGCGACCCCCTTTTACAGTGTGTCAAACAGACAAATACTGTCACCCCTGTAACCACTTTTGTGGCCTCCTTCAGGTCTCTTTCCCAGCTTTGTGAATAAGCTCTCCGGCTAATGGAATTTCAGGCTGCACCAGATTATAAGAGCACAATAGAATATTTGTTTGTCCAATTCACTTTTAAGCACTAAGATTCAGTGGAGCATGAGACACGCAGAACCCTAGATAACTCCCTCTGGCTGTGCGCCACTTTTTTTTTTTGCGATAGCACTGGACAAAACAGCCAGTAGTATGTGTTCCTATTTTAACTGAGGCCCACTGAACAGCTTAGGAAGCTAAAGGTCCAGTCACATTAGTGAGATTTCTGTGAAACGTAGCTGCCAAAAAAGATCTGTTGTTTGTTGTTAATAGTGTTGTGATATATGGAGCACAGCTCACTCAATGCAAACAAGCCTTCTGTTGGTCAGCATGGAGAATTCAACCAACTTAGACCGCAACAATATCTGCATGTGGAAATCTATCCCTGACTTAATATTCCCAATTGCATGGAGTCATATAGAAATTATTGGATTTTGCCTGCCAAAATTGACCAGGCTTTGGCAAAAATAACAGCACCTTGATGCTAACATTATACCATGTGTCCAATCAACCCCATCTTATGATAAAACGTAACTATTTTACAAAGTAGCGATTAAAAAAAAAAAAATTCAGACAATTTGATTTGGATGGAAACTACAATTTTTTTAATGGAAAAAAAGTAATCTTGGATGTTCACCCTTAAACCTACAGTAACTGCCTTTGGAGAATAAGCAGATCATACAAATCCTATAATGTGAGTGTATGAATTAGCCATGATTCGCCAAAACTTAAAATAGTCAAAATTGCGGTAAGAGTGTTGAACCATATTCTAACCTGAGTTTGTCTAACTTCAAAACTGATTATTGACATTAACTCCTCTGAACAAGTGTGGAATCCCTCTCATCTGTCACTCAATTTCGAGCCCCCCCCCCAGTGTCTGCGACTGGCTCCCATGTCAGGGTAGCCTGGGTCTGATGGATGTCGGGGTCAGTGGTTCAGCTGTGGGGTTCAAGCCTGCAGGCTTGCAGCCTCTCCCTCTCTGCTGCCAGATCAAAACAAGAGGCAGTAACCCAAGCACAGCACTCAGCTGAGAAAACTCATAACTCTGGCCCCCTCAGCCCCCTCCTGCCCTCACAGCACCAACACCCAGCGTTAACACTTTCATTCTTCACCCCGCCCTCAAATAGCATCAACTCACAGGCCCACATAAATCAAAAGGTAAGAGCGTACCACAGGACGGCACATCAACCTCTTGTAAAAACTCCATTATTAGGGTCATCACTGTCTGTCGTTGGTAAATAATGGCTCTTGTGATACCTACTGGCTGTTTCTTTAGGCTAAGCACTGGTTGTTTCTTAACCCAGTAGGGGTGTATAGGTTATGCTAGCTTTTGAGGAAATGTGACCGGGTAGACAACATAAATTAAAGAGATAAATCAACCAAAAATGAAAATTCTGTCATTATTTACTCACCTTTAAAATTACTTTGTTATGCACAACACAAAACAATACAATTTAATGAATATTTAGTTAGGTAAATTGAGTACAAATGCATTGTGACTCACTTTAATGCTGCAGCACCCAAGTAATGTGAGTCACGTAATCAGATTACTTTTTCATAAAATATCTCCAGTCATTATATACTTTTTTTCCCCCATTTATTGACTAACAGCTCTCCTGTCCCCATGTTGAGAGAAATTGTGAGTAAGTGCAGAGGTGTTGTGTATGCTGTGTGAACATGATGTGCCTCAAAATCAATAAAAACAGTGAAATAAAAACTCAAAACCTGCAATAATTAAATATGTTAATCAATACAAATTTCCTTTGTATTTAATTAACTATGGTTTTTGCTGCTGACCGTCGATAGTCCAATTCAACTAAACAAAAATGACTTTAGATAAACATAGCGTTTGTGTTTCTTTCTTTCTTTTTTTAAGTGCTGAAGAGTGTTGAACTTTCTTCTGTTGCATTCTATTCTTCATGTTAACCAGAATGGTTTGAGCAGTGGCCTCTACTGAACAGACTTGAATTACATTTCCTTCATGCTGAGGCGGATTCGTTATTATTATTTTTTTACTTTTGGTGTGAAAAGGCCTTTTTATTTGCCAAAATCTAAAATGTTTATACATATATACATGTATACATACATATATATATATATATATATATATATACACACACACACACACACACACACAAGCAGGCCCAGCCCAGTTTTAAAAAGGATAGCAAAAGTAGGGTAATCCATGAAAAAGTAATTCAGTACCATAATAAGTTCCTTTTTAAGGAGGAACACAAAATTGTAATGCATTACTTTTAAAAGTAACCTTCCCTAACACTGCGTGTAGGCAAAAAGTACTAGTAAGTACAAACAAAAACTGGTGCATTCCGCAATGTGAAAATGCTAAATCACAGTCTGTGAAAAAGGTTGAAACTGTTGAAATTACTTAAATACTGTGTTGTTGGTGGTTTTTTGTTTTATTTTTATTTTTTTTTTTACCAAAAATGGATCAGACACACACACACACACAAAGAATGATCAGCAAGCCAAACATACTTTTTTTGCTGAAACTCTTGGTTGCTTTATTAAACATTCTACCATTGTATTGAATTCAACCAACTGGAAATTTATTAAATTATCTCCTGCTTTGGTTGACCCATGTTTGAGTCTCGACTGAAGGACCGTTCCCAATCCTGTTCCTATTGCTTATAGCCTCTAACCAAAAAACTACTGTCTAATTATTGGCACAAATGGCCTAATTAAATATAAAAAAGAAATACATCGTGATTGGTGTGCTATAAAGAAACTGAGTTCAGTTGGAGAATGTGAGACATAGAAATGGGGGAAAAGCTCAGAATCACAGGTAGAGTTGACACCTTGTAGAAGTTTCCCACCACTACAATTATGAGTATTACTGTCCCCCCTGACCATGCCAGGAGAGAAGGTGGAAATGGCAGCAATCAGGCCCCATTTTCCTCAAAACACGAAGCTGAAGGCTGGACACATCCCAGAGACACTCTTCTCCATTAGGAATGAAAACACACACTGTATCTACCCTCTGACGGATGGAGACAAGGCAGCCGGGCCCACAACAGTGTTGCCAAAATTGTGCCAGGATTGCCTAACAATTAAGATATCAAAAGAGATCACTCTAGCTCATTGACAGCTGTTTCAATTGTTTGCACCTGTTTCTCTTTTGTTACACGTGCGTCTGGAGTGGATTATGTTGACTCGTGCTGGCCACATTTCACCTTTCCACAAGTGATTTACCCCCGAAACCATCTTCTCAACCCTGCCCAGTGGTGAGAATCTACAGGAGAATGTGCAAAAGATAATTACGGCATTAGTCTCTTCTACACACTGACAATTATCGTTCCACGGGAGTGTGGCAATATTTACATTAGTCGTTGTGGCCTTTAAATAGATGCTCTATATTGTCAGATTAACCCGCTCCTATTGTCCCAGTCGAGAAACAATACATAGGTATAACTTGAAGCGTGGCATGTATTGTCATCCACAGGAAATGCTTCTGGGTTTGTGTGTGACCATTTCAGTTAGCCGAACATATGAGTTGTTTCACACCCTTTTCGACAGTCTGTTTCCTCTTTGCTGGGAAATGACACAGAAATTCCACTGGATCCAGCAGAGTGCATGTCTCTTAATGGAGAAAGGGAGAGCTCTATATGTAAAGAGAATAGGAGAGGGGGTTGTCGAATCCCAGGGGTCTTTTTTTACATTCGTGATTGACTTTTCAGCACACTTGCAGAGGATCTTGATAAGCCTGTGAAAGCTGAACTCTTAGACAAGGCTGGAGAGATAAAAAGACTCATTGTCCTACTGGCTGCCGGTGCCCAATCCCACTGGAAGCCAGTCTAGTTCCTGGGTAGATGGGGAAGAAACAAAGTAGAGCTAATAAACCAATCCAAAGCCCAGCACAACAAACCTGCTATTCTCTCTTTTTCCTTCTCACTGAGCAAAACACACGGTTCCAAAGACACCTGGCCAGGTCTGCTGAGGTACTGCGCACAAGTAACTATCTGATTATTGTCCAACATTCTTTTATTGACAAATACAAAGCAGACAAAACGCATTCAGGCCAGTTTGGCTCTTAACAGTTTAGAGTGCTCACAATAAAGAAATACATTTTGTTATATTCATTTGTTTTATATGTTTTTGAAAAGCATTTCTACCATTTTCAAAACAAGTATACATTTTATGTCTCATGTGGTTTAATCATAGAGTGAAAATGAACATGTATACCTTGAATATATATTTTAATTATTATTCCAAAAAATGTTTTTAAATACATTTTCAATGTAAAATATTTTTTTAAACAAAGATATAAATATTACTACATAAAGTTTTTTTTTATAATAATTTATAATAATTTTCTGAATACAAATGAATAATAAATATCACTTTTTGAGCACCACATAACATTTTACAATCTGACCTAACCTTTCCAGATCAGGGAAAAAAAAGTTACAAATTTCTCTATTTTCAGAGACTTAAGAGGTTAGTTCACCCAAAAATTAAAATTATGTCATTAATGACTCACCCTCATGTCATTCCAAACCTGTAAGACCTTATTTCATTTCATTTTCGGAACACAGTTTAAGATATTATAGATTTAGTACAAGAGCTTTCTTTCAGATTCCGTCATTAATGACATAATTTTCATTTTTTGGGTGAACTAACCCTTTAATGACCTCGACACATCCAGTCATGAAGGCCTGCAGGGATCTATTTTTTTACATACAGAAATGGAAAAGTGCTGATCATAAAAAAGGTGTTTCAAATCTATGTCATATTTAATGTATTTTCTGAATAAACAGATTTGACAAAAAGAAGCATCATTACATTGACCCAAATAGAGAGTCATTGTAAGACTTGGATTTCTGCAATGAAAGTCTGTGAATGAGACAAAGACAAACTGGCTTGTGCTGGCTGTTTGCGTACGTGAGTGTGTGTATTGTCAATGGACAGGTGGCGAGCATCTTTGCCTTTTGTGCATGAGTCTCTGTCTGTGGGGGATAGCAGCTCCAGCTGGCCAGAGGACATGATCACCTGGCTGTTAGCTACCGAGACTCGCTTGCTCTCCCTCGCCAGCTGTAGGCTCTCGGGACTGTGGTAAATGGTCCCCGGTTGCCTCCTGTTGGTGTGCACAGGATAGAAAGAGGGGGGTGCTAAGACATAAAGACAGGAGAGTAAGTGAGAGAGTGAGTTTTTTCAGTCTTGAAAGAGGGCCAAGAGTCAGAGGGGCAGTTTCCTGAGACCAATAGCTTCCTGTGGGCACCTCATACCTGAGCTGAACTCCAAAGCCATGCTTAAAAACTGAAAGAGAGAACAGAAAGATATTGGCAGTGTCATTGTGAGGGCTGGCGGGGAGTAAGGTGCTTGTCCTTAGTGCCCAGCTCACTTTTTTACCCATGCTCCCCCTCAGCCCTCTGGATCAGATGTTATTCCACCTATTGCCAATGAAACTATTAGATGAATTAAACACTGTATAATCATTTCCCCAGTGGCCCAGATTAAGAGTGTCCTATGGAAATTCTGATGTTAATCTTAGGCTGAATTCTGTTGGCATGTTTGCAAAGTCCTGTTTCTCAGGCACTTTCCTATGGAAGATTGCACTGGAGAGTAGGTGCAATTTTTTTCTAGAATATAGTGAGATATGCTATATGATATATGATATATATATATATATATATATTATATAACAATTAATATTTCTTGAATTAATTTAATATTCGTTATTATTATATTATCATTATTTGTTGTAAAATTTAAAATAGTAACATATTATTAACGTGTTTATCAGAAATTGAAGCTGTCTTTTAGAAATAAATATTTTCTTAAACTAATAAACATAATAAAAAGAATTCATATTAACATTATTAACATAGATATTAACATAGATGCCGTGTCAGACAGTTCTGGAAGGTAATAGTAGCCAATCACCTGAGAGAACTATTCAGTCGCGTGACATTTTTGATGTGTATCTTTTTGTGAAATGGCCTGTTTATTATAATGCCATAGCACATTATAGCACTTTTTATTTAGTGCCATAGCACATGTCAGACATTTTCAGGGCCCTTTCCATTGTGCCATATGTCATCTCAGGCTGCTGCTTAGGAATTAATGCTATTAATGGCACGTAGGCCTCCTCAGAACCCTTCTGCTAGATAATTAATCACATAATGACACATGAAGTGGTTCAGGTTTTTGGCTTTGGATGGCGTCACTTGGCGATAGGGAGTTTTCCTGAACCAGAACTTGCCCCCAGAGTACTTAAATAATTGAGTTGGAACTGTCACCTGCATTTCTAATCAGCAATCATTTCTTAGGTTTGCATCGCGTTTATAATTATCGTAGGATCCCAGGAGAGTCGCGTCCAAATGTATGTCTTCAGAAAGCTCTATAATCTGGTCGTGTGACTATCGACGTTACTGCTAATGGAAAGTCCAGTGAGACAAAAAGAGAGATGTCAAACATTCACGATAATAATTCTGGAATTAGAGAAACAAACAGTTGAGTTGGGCAGTAATTATGGCGAGAGCGCTCTGAAGAAACCAATCCAGTAAATGAGAAAAGTAATAAGCATTCTTCGCTGACATGGCTGTGTTTATAGGAAAGCAACTCGTGCATGTTAAGAGAGAGGAATGGAAGTTTTTGTGGAATAAAGCCATTTAACGGCCCTTTTCTTCCCTCTGTGAAAAACTTTCCACATGGCGGTCGCTCATCGCCAGGCAACTTGACATCCTGACCTCTAACATTTAATTTATTGATCTTCATTTTATTTGAATGTGAAGAGCCTTTTGCTCCCTTAAATTAATCCAGGTTAATTTGGCCAGGCCTCCATCCCACCCAGTATGAATGGCCCCTCTGTTGGCCTGGGCTGTGGTTGGCCACCCAGTTTTATGAGAATCTGCAGTGAATTAGAAAATCTGTCAATGCAGGAGGAGCAGCCGGCAGGCCGCGGATATGCCGTGTCATTCCACCTGTAAAAGAAAATGCTCTTTGTCCATTATCTCCCAGGCTTACCTGACATGAGTTAACCCAGAGGTCAATAACATCTGTGGAGCGTTGCGGGAATCGCTGGGCTGGAGAGAGAGGAGGTAAGAGAGAGCTTTGTTATAGGCTGCATGCATGGATTCCACCCAGCCCACTAACTCTGGTCTGCTGGATGCACAAGTGCCTCAGAGAAATTTCCCTGTCTCTTGGAGTGCCGACTTATTCAAATAGCCTTAAAGGGTTTTGAGGCATTTTACACCACTATGGCAAGAAGCTTAAATATGTATATGCTGTATGTTTAAATGAGATCTTTTAAAAAAATTATTTTTATTTTTATTTATTTATTTTTATTTTTATTTCATTCATTTATTTTTAATTCATGTTTTTATGCAATTCATTCTTTTTAAATAACGATTAAATTAAAAGAATTATGTAAATATGATTATTAATAAATAATACTTCAATTAATAATAAATATACATTATTAAAGAATATTAAAAATAAAAATAATTATAATTAATAATTACCGAATTAGTAAAAATACAAACAAATATTTAATATTATATATTTAGAAAATATAAGCTATTTAGAAAATATATATATTTTTTATAAATTATTTACAATTATAAAAAAGATTTATAAGTATTAATAATAATTAAAAAAAATCTAAAAAATGGTATAACAAAGAATAAATCTGTAAGGATTTGTAAGAATTTTTGGCAAGCTTGTTTTAAACTAGACCATTAAAGCATTATTTTCAAATGGCATTGTCCCAGCTCTATCTATCCTCACCGATCATGGGTGTCAGTAGTGGAATGCCAGTCAGCGAAGGGTTTTGGGAATGTTAGCAGGAAGTGTGCATGTGTTCCCCTTTCACTGGAGCAGCTGTCCAGTGCTGGTCAGATGGCCCGGGATGGGACTGGCATAGGGTTGCTCTTCCTCTCTGCTTTCTTTCAAAAGTAATTACACTCTTCCAGAGTTTGGCTTTATAGTAAAACATGTTCTTATTTAATGATAAGTGCCTCTGAAATTTGTCTACACACATCCACTGCCCCCATGTAATTATACAAATAATTTCAAATTGCTGGAAAAAATAATAACATTGTCAGTCAGGAACTCAAACTTTTTTTTTCCATCTCTTATGACTGAAAAGGAAAGTATTTTGTTTGTGGTCGACAGTAATACTTGCAGCGTTACGTCAAAAGTACAGGAACGCACATAATAAATGTTTCTAGTCAAAGTAACTCAAGCAAAAAAATGGTGCTTTAATGATACAAGTATCATTTGTAACATCGCTGGTGTTGTCTACAGTCTTCATTGGCCCTATTAAGAACATAAACAAATGAAGGAACAAACAGAGAACACATTGTGGGATTTTCAGAGTTTTTTTTATCCGCCTATATGGGTCCAGACTGATTTGCATAGTTATAGACAGCCATGTAAATGCTCTTTCATGGACAACAGAAAGACTCACAGGTGCCCGGTTCACGTGCATAGGGAAAATACATGTGTGTTTATGCATTGGTATTTCTTTTCGCTTGTCTGTGTGTAAGTTTATCACACCACGTCCATTTTTTTAAAAAATCTTTTAAAGCCCTTATACTGAAGCTTTATTTCTTTTTCCAGTCATGCCATACAACGAGCAAGAGAGGTGAAAGGATTTGCCTAATTTGACTGGATATTTCCGAACCATCCAAGCATTCTTCAACAATACCAATCACCCAAGACGGACAGCTTTGCGTTCATTCAACTATACACAGACTGTCCGTAAACAAAAACTTGCTCGTAATTACCCAGCTCTCTGCATCCGTGCCAGAACGGATGAAGTAAGCCAGCAAACAATATCAAAGACAAATGTCTTGAATAAAGGAGGAAAACATGTCATTCTCATTTAACCCAGACGTGCACCGCAAAAACAATGCTAATCAAGTAGCGCTCCGTTCTGTGCCACAACCCCTCGTTCCTTTTCTTGGAAAACTATGTTGTCGCTGCATTCATTAACTGCCTCAGGAGGGAAGGAAGCAAGAGAAAGTGTGTTTGCCAAGCGGATCACCTGTTCTTCAACCAAAATAGGACACAACTTGAGATTCAATTTTAGCAGCCTGAGGGACTGGGACAGTATGTGTGTGTGTGTTTGTGTGTGTGTATGTGTGTGTGTGTATTTGTGTTAGTAATTGCAGACACATACAGCTCGTACTGAGTGACAGTCACAAGCTGCCCCATAATGCTTTGCTCCTGGCCCTGTTTCTTCGTACCTGCTCTAGGGTTTGGGCCCTAATTATAGCTGACCGCAGAAATTTTCACTACTTTTATAACGAGACCTTCCTGCTCTGATTATAGGTCAGGTCAGCTATCAATCAGTTCATTTCGGCTGAGCAGGGAACGTTTGGTTTCATAAGACCATCAGACCTGAGCGTTGGTTACCATTTTATGTGATTACGAGGAGTATAATGAAAAAAATGGAAATGTGTAAACGGTTCATTTTTTCAGAGGAAACTGAATTATTGAACAGTATGAGTATCAGTAAGGCAGTAAAACTCATCAGCAGTGTGTCATGCCTGATTTTTGCTTTGTAGATGGTAATGTAAATGCAATGACTTAAAATAAATATTTGTGTTTGTCCCTCTTGAAAATGCAGAGCTTTTGAAAATAATATCAGCCGGCTGAGAGCTCATAATAGCGCTGTAAAACACAAAATGACAGGAGGGAAGATGGCTGTTTTCAGAATGCATACATTCTTCAACCTGTGAATCATAGCAGATGGCAGACTCTCTCACCATATGGAAAACATATCCCCCCGCTTTCTTCACCCCTTACAGACCTAATCGGTTCTGAAGTCCTGGAGTAATGCGGTTCTCAATTAGGCCTACTCTCATTAAGGAATATTGCCATTACATGAATCAATTTCTCATGGTTGTTTCTTAGACATCGGCGCTGTCAGGCCACAGTGAGTGGTGGAGTTGGGCTGGAGAGGGAGCCGTGTGTAATTCGAGTACAAACAGTGTAGAGAAAGGACAAGAACCACACATGATTACAGAGACCGTCTATTGAAAATGCCATAAAAACAAGGGTGAAATAAGATAAACCTCCTTAATGTTTTCTTTTTTATTCATCAAATTATTCTCCTTTTTTTTGCGTGCTTGAGGGAAAATATATCTGTAACTCTTCTAGTATGGTTTGATGAGAACAGCTTTAAGGAGAACGTGCATGAACAGTCTGATAGACTGATATTTAAATGCAGTACAACTTGTACATGTAAAATCTGTGACTCATTTACATTATTTAATTAATTTAAAGTAATAGAAATATATATACTTGCATTCAAATTTTTTGTTATGTTTTTGAATGAAGTCTCTTATGCTTAGCAAAGCTGCATTTATTTGGTCAAAATATAACACATAGCAATACTGTGAAATATTATTTAAAATAACTCTTTGAATACTTTTTAAAAAGCAGTTTATCCATGTGATGGCAAAGCTGACTTTTCAGTGTCACATCTTCAGAAACCATTCTGATATGCTGATTTGGTGTTTAAAAAACAGTTGTTATTATTATTAGCAATGTTGAAAACTGTTGGGCTGCTTAATTATTATTAATATTTTTTTTGTGAAAACTACGATCATTTTTATTTTCCAGGAGTCTTTGATGAATCGAAAATCCTTAAGGAAAGCATTTACTCGGAATCTTTTACGAATGTCTTCACCGTCACTTAATGAGCCACAATTTAACGAGGCATTGCTGAATTAATTTCTTTCAAAACATCATTTTAAAGATAGTATATAAATACAAAGTATTTTAAATGCATGTTTTGGATTTACTCAACCCAAACCGACACCATTTTATGCATCATTAGGCCTAATTTAGTAAAAAATTTGGACATTTTATGGTACTTTCTATCAATAACAATCTAACTAACATGACTATGTTTTAAATGCACTTTCTATTTAGGCACAACTTATGGATATTTAGTCATTTCTATAGCCTGCCCCAAATAGTGCACTCGCCCCTCATATCAAACACTAGCAGACAGACAGAGGTATGTCTAATGGCTTTCTTATATAACGACACATTGTGCTGAAAGGTCACAGTCAACCTCATAAACACTGAGGCCTTGTTCAGGTCCCAGCTGCCCGACGCCTGGAGCTCCTCTGACACTGATAGCACAGAGGTTACTCCTCAGGTGGGTGACACAGACACTCCACTGTCACCTTTACTTTGTTTCTCAGTGCATCTCCACCTTTCACCTGGGGGCCCTTTCCCAGAGCGCGCCTTTTCACACTGTGCTTTAACACAATGCGACCCATGCCCCCGGGATACCCATACACCCCTCATCTTTGTCATAAGTCTCTTTTTGCGCCCGTACAGGTGACATGCTGATCGACTGCGAATATTTAGGAGACTTGCCGATTATGTGGAGAAGTGTACGGCCCGGAGGACAAATGGATGATAAAAGACATTTAGTGATGGCATTGTGTGGCAGTGCGTTCGCGTGACAACGCTCACAAAAAAAGAGATATTTCGGATTACGTTTCCGAGCGCTGGG
Organism: Carassius gibelio; assembly: GCF_023724105.1. Lineage (NCBI taxonomy): Eukaryota > Metazoa > Chordata > Actinopteri > Cypriniformes > Cyprinidae > Carassius > Carassius gibelio. The sequence goes on from NC_068394.1 coordinate 12,296,324, forward strand.
AGTAATTATAAACAGATTGGCCATTTTGATTTTAAATTGTAAATGTTGTACTTGATCTATAAAGACGACCCTATGAAATCAAGGGAAAATGTCATCACCAGTCACATTACTATTGCCGTCATTTTGTTTAAATGCATTTGAATAGTTAAGGAATAACGAAAAAGCATCCGCTTCACAAAGAACCCAATCATGATTTTGATTAAAATGTTGGAAGGGTGAAATATTGGTCTTGAAAATCAAGACTCCCTCCAAAATGTTGCTTAATCTCAGGCTCTTTGGACCTTAATTGGCTATATCTATTTTGTAAGCAACATATGATGAAATATCATGCTTCTCTCATCTCTTTACGTACTAATAATGCTCATAAAGTGGATATAGCTTGGAGGGCTGGATTGTTGGCTAAGCTCTGGTTCAGATGCATTCGTTTTGGCCTGCATTTTGGTGTTCTCCTTGATGCATTTCCTTAGATCCGATTCCTCAAAACGGCTTATCCACAACTGACTCAGGCGAGGTCGGTGATGACATTCCGCCTCTGAAGTCCAATCACTTAAAGTCCTGTAAACACTGATGTGCTTTTATGTAAGCATTAACTACACAGTGTGTACCATTTAATAGTGCATATCAATTGCTATTGGAAAAATGAGGGAAGATTACGATTTACTCTAACAGGCCAAATAAACAGGATCAGGATGATTAGGGCCAGATGTGTGTAGAGTCAGAACACTCCAGAAAAAGACATCAGCATGCTAGCATACCTGCACCAGTTTCACTTCATGATTATTAAATTGGTATACTGAAAACCTTTAGTGTAGGATTTACATTGAAAATCTGTTTTACTCTGAAATAAGTACATTTCACAAATAATTGCAAAGACACTAATGTAAGACTGAATTTTTTTTTAAGTAGAAAAGAAGTAGCAACATTTTTGAGTAGAAAAACTTTGAAAAGTGCCCCAATAATCTTTGTTTCATATACAACTTTACATACTTTAGAATTCTTTTTTTGTTGTTGATTACCTTAAAATCATGATAATTTACTGACCCTCATTGTGTGCCAAATATTTATAACAGCATAGATTTGATATGAACATGTTTTTGTTTATTCAATAAAAGTCAATGAGGTCAAAGACAACAATATTTGTCCCCTTTGTTGTTGATTTTAAAAACAAAACAAAACAAAACAAAACATCAAACAAAACATCAAACAAAACAAAAAAACAAAACAAAACAAAACGCTGAGACATTTTTCAAAATTTTGTCTTTTGTGTTCCACATGAAAGAAATTTCATAAGATTTGGAATGAAATGAGGGTGAGTAAATAGTGGCAGAACTTCCATTTTTCAGTGAACTATCCCTTTAGCTTTTTAAAGGATGTGTTTATGCAAAGGCAGAGGAGCATGTGAACCATTTGTGTTTCTGGATGCCTTGTGGTAAATCCTCCCTCACTCATCACTGATCAGACCCGACAGCATTTGAGTTACTTGCCAAATGACGTTTACAATTGGTACAACAGTTGAAAATTCGGACTCAGGGAAGTAAATTCACCGCAACAGAGTGTTATCCATTATGAAGTTATGCAAGAGAGTCCAAAAGCATTGATAAACAAGAATCAAACCAGACTTCAGTGATGTGCGGAATCTCTCTGTATCTCTCTGTACCAATAGATGACAATCTCATTTGGGTTTTTGTAAATCAGTCTCATCCACAGAAAAACAGAACAAGAGCGACGACATGAACATGGAAATGTGTTGAGTGAGCAAACAGACACTGTTGTTTCAAGCTATTTAAATGTTGTGTGCAACGCCAAACAAACTTGACTGGGTTTTGCTCCTTAATTAGGTGGGTTTGTAGGGCAGATGATGCAAAGACACACGCGTAAACGTGCACACACACTTATGTGAGCACATGCTCACCCTGTAACCTCACTCTACTGACAGTTACTCTCAACAGTCACTAAACAATACAGGGCGGCACAAGAAATCAGAAGAGGGTTTATTCAAGACAAATGTGTTTGTGTGAGTATTTGGGTCTAAATGATCCAGTAATGGGAGAACATGTGCCTTATTATTTACCTTAAGAAATGAGGTCAGTATACTCTCCCACCATTACTATAGCCATTTGGGCATAATGGGAAAATGGGAATCTATCTATCTATCTTCAAATGAAAAAAGTATCTTATGCTAACCAAGCCTGCATTTATTTATTTATTTTAAATACAGTAAAAACAGTAATAATGTAAAATATTGCAAATATAATACTGTTTTCTATTTTTATGCACCATAATTGTCACATAGTGTCACATATTGATCCTTCAGAAATCATCCTTATATTCTGATTTGGCCCTCAGTTATTATAGTGCTCAATTATTAATAATGCTTATTATCAATGTTGAATAATAACCATGTTTTGCTTAATCTTTTTTTTGTGACATTTTTCAAAAGAACAGCATTTATTTAAAACAAATATTTTGTAACATAAATGTCTACCACTTTATTATTATTAATATTATTTTATCAATTAACATCACTTTTGTTACATTTATACATCTTTGCTGAATAAAAGTATTAATTCCTTGTTTTTAAAATCTTACTCAAACTTTGGAATAGTAGTGTATCATGATTTCCACAAAAATATTCAGGAGCAAAAACTTTTTTCAACAGCACAGATGGACATATTAGAAGGATTTTTGAAGGGTCATATGACATTGAACAATAACGCTAAAAAATATTATAAATATTTCTATTAAAAAAAACTACTTATATTCTGAGAAACAAATTAATTAAAAAAAGAATTTGGCTGTAGGCAAATAAACAAATAAACACATAAATAAATAAACATAAATAAACACATAAACAAACAAACAAACAAACACATATACAAATAAATTTATAAATAAATACATTTATAAATAAATAAATAAAATTAAACCCTCTACACATCTTTGTGTAGAGAGACAATCATTAATTGAGGTAGACGTGTAAATGCATGTGCACATGAAGCCAGTTAAACCATTAGAGACCTGCTGGCTGCTGGATGAGTGTGCGTGTGTATGTGAGAGAGAAAGATGCAGTCTGTCTTTTATCAGTCTCCATTAGAGAGGACAGCAGCCTGGCCTCTGACGGCTCATTTGTGTTTGCCACATTAATCTCTGTGAGTAAGCAGCAGGAGCAGGTGGGAATTTGTGCTCACGCTAATCACATGACAACAGAGTCCCTGCACCTGGACGTGACTGTGTCACCTGGGGCTCTTCCTCTGGGCTCGCTCTTCCTGTCCTTCTCTCTACCTGTTTATATTGGTTGTGTCTAAACGCTTAGGCAGCTGCCTGGTTGCCTTGCTGTCCAAGTAGTGACCGCAGAGGCCGTGTTTGCATACAAAGTAAAAAAGGATTTTTCAAAATTGTAAATAAAACAAAGATTGTTGGCGTATGTTTCACAAGAAAATACTATTACTAACAGTCTTTCTACTTGAAAAAAATTGCATGTTTTATTCAGTGTTGCCTGCTGTTTCCTCTTTAAGGAATTTATTTAAATGCACACTCGTTTCTATAGAAGGACAAAGAAACAAATAAATAAAAAGTAATTGCAATTGATTTTTTTTTTCTCAGAACTGTGAGCATTCAGAATGTCTCACAATACTGACTTTTTTTTCTTATCCTTACCCTTTTTATTTTTTATTCAAGGGGGGAAACAAGCTTCTATTGATTTCAGACTGGCTTCTGAGGCAGCATAATGGTCTAAAGGCCTGCACACAATAAGATGAATGAAAATGAACTCATTTTGGTGATCTGCTGTTTTTTGGAAATCTAAAAATGCAGTTTTCTGTGAGGGTAGCATGTGTGTGTGTGTCTGTGGAGTCAGTGGATTGTAGGCATATAAATGATTGCAACGCTTTACTGATACACTGCTTCAGTAACCCAAGTCACCAATATTTTAAAACATGCAACTCCTTGTCTAGGATATCAGCGAGCGATCTGTAACAATGCGCCCTTTTGCTTGAGGAGAATCCACTTCTTAGACATTAAAAATATAGGGATGACATTATTGCCTTGAAGGGCATCAACAATCCATCTCCCCAGAGCCCTTAAACCCAGACTAGAGTCCGGGATCAGATTCAGACCGTCTATTCTCCACGGTAATCATTCCTCCTGGGTCAGCTTGTGATCTCAGGCCAATCTCTGAGAGGAGACGTAAAGCTCTCTAAAGTCCACAGACTCTTTGGCGGTGCTCATCTGGCAGACGGTGGAGATGATTTGGGATGGAGTTGTTGGAGAGTGACGCTGGCCTGAAATCAGTTGGAATTTGCCCAGCAGGACTGAGACGCGGCCCGCACGCCACACGCCACGATCGCAGAGGGTCAACGCCATTGAGCCCTGATCATTTAGCTAATTATTTGGGGTTCAGATGTAAATCCAAGTAAGGTCACTCATTCCACTATTGCACCTGGATGTGGTGGTGTGATGGGGCTGAGATAAAACACAAGGAACCGAATTAGAATGAGAAAGCGAATCACCGAGAGACATATACTATGGTGTTTATTTTCGGCTAGAGGTGATGTTGGCCCAAAGCAAAGCTACCTAATCAGTAGTGGCAGTTCTCGAAGCTGTGTTCCCAAGAGGCCCGGACCGGCGGAGGAGCTGTCATCTTAGTAATGATTTCTTTATTTTGCAGGAAAAGCTTCTCGCCAGGGGAAATGCGCCACTTCCGGCCCGGAGGGAAACCTAAGCCGCACCAGACCGACTGCTCCAGTCCATGTCACAAGCTCCATCTTTAGGGACTGTGGCAGCACTTTCATCTGGCCTCTCTCCCCTCTTAGCCATCAATATCACCTCTCGTACTGCAACCATTCAGACCCCAGAGACTACTCTTTACTTTCCACCAAAAAAAAAAAAAAAAAAAAAAACTAATATTTTGATTCCATTCTAAAATGGGACAGGATCCATTGGTTATTTTTTAGGAACACTTGCATAAAATATAGCATATCTTTCCTGAAGATACAAAACTTGTAAGTTGTGCATGTGTGCCAAAAAGTATTGTGTTTTCTGAACTATGTAACACCTTGAGGTAATGTTTATTACACCTCATCTATCTGGAAGGATTTTTGGTGTCAAATATTTTTGTCTTTGACATTTTCATTGATGACGACCGAACCAGCTTTTGGCTTACTATGGTATAAAACTGTTACTTTTGGCCCTGTGCATTTTTCTTAAAACACATTTTTCATAGGAGAACTGTCATTTTCTGAAATTAAAGAACGTTTGCAATACATGTCAAAGTACACTTTTTTTTTTTAGTTCAATAGCATTCTGTGGTGGAAATGACATTTTCAAAAAGTACTCCCAAACACTATTCTAGATATAGTATTTAATCTCAAGCTTTTTACTAATACTGTTGCCTCCTAAGTCAGCTCTATTTCTATAGTGCACAATACAGATTGAGTCAAAGCAGCTTCACAGAGATAAACAGGAAAACATCAGAATCAATTACGGAAACTTAACTTTGGAGACAATTCATGTTCTGCTGTTAAGTAGCTCAACAGTGCCATAATTTAGCTCAAATTAGTGTTGGTTCAGTTCAGATCAATTTCAAGTTCAATTCAGCTATATGCAGTTGTACTTAAGGTAGCAACATCATTATTCAGTTATGTATAAATAAAAAATAAAAAACTAAATGCTAATTGAGATTGAAATGATAAAATTACCTTTTTTTCTTAAAATTGATATAATTGTTCTATTGATATAAAACAACATCAATATAAACATTTATAATAATGAATACAAACATTTAAATAGATTATGATATATTTGTTTATATATGAATCATTTTAATAATAATGATATACAATATTTAAACATTTTATGTAATAATACTAATAAATATAGTTATAATTACTTTATGAAATTGTGTTTGTTTTATGATGGGCCTGGGACAAGGGTAAAAAAAATTTTTTTCATCTTTTTTATTTATTATTATTTTTGTTATTATTATTTTGTTGTTGGTTGTTTTGTTTTTAGTAGCAAAGATGACTAATTCATGAATCATGAAAATGGCCTTAACGTGACATTCATGTGAAAATAATTTTCAAATTTTCATAAAAATCAAATCCCTGGGTCACAGAAGTACCTAAAGTATATATATAATATATATAATACATATATTATTTAATACATATTTAAACATGGCAGATGTCTCTCTATTTGTTTGTTTAGTGTGCTTGTGAATAAAGTGAACTGCCCTTGTATTAACAATTTTTTTTTTTATAATAATAATAATTCAATAATAAAAATAATAATAATAATAATATTACAGCCAGGCCTTGCTGGATCTGTGTGTTGTGTAAGTAGGATGGGGTATACTTCACTGTGCTAATATGCCCACGCAGAGTAACCCTCAGTGAAAACAGACCACTGACAGTGGAAAACAGGCACTTTGAAGGGTACCACAGATCCAGTGGGCCCTACACAACAGCAACAAGGCCTTGAAGAAAACCAAAACATTTTTTTCCCCACTCAAGCTACAGATAATCAAGACCAGCCTCCAATCACAAAAACCCAAGCTGAGCACGAGTTATAGCATTTCCCTCTGTCTCTCTAAACGATTCTGATTGTTCCAGAAACAACAGATGGAAATTCTGAGCATAAACATGTAAATATTCCAGTCATCAGTGTATTCTGACATAGACTGATGTTTCAGAAATAGTGAAAAGCACTGGCGGATATTAGCATCAACCTATAGAAAGCAGAAATATGCACTACTTAAAACGTGAAAAATCTCAATTTCTCTTCGCAAACTACCAAAAATGATGTAACGTAATGCAATGACAGTGGGAATTGAATCAGAACCTGCCCACAGTTCATGATGCCGGATCGGAGCATGTGAATTTTAGCAATTGTGTGGAAACGGCACGGGCCTCCAGTGATTCGATATAAAATTTTCATTTGAGCTTCTCACATAGCCGGTCTCTATCTAAACAAAGTGACCCGGCTCATCAGCCTTACGGGGAGGGTGATTGGCTTAAGGACCCCGTTCTTTGATTGTACGTAGTTAGCAGAGGGGCCTCGCTTGGTGCATTCGAGCTCTGGCTAAAATCAGGCCGTATCCACTGCCCTGTTCTGACACCGTCGACTTCCAGGCCAAGCTTCCCCTTTCTGATTGCTGCAATATGACACAAACCATCATTATAATCACCCACAGTAAATCTCAACAAACCTCATTTAGGCAAATCAGAGATCATGTAGATGTAGCATAGCACTGCAGGAAAACAAATGCTAGATTCCTTTTGGCAAGAGCTTCGCTCGCAGAAAAATAAATCAGATAGTTAATACATCTCTGATCGCGGGTTGATTGCGTGTAATTGAAATGCTCACAGCCGTGAAACGCTGCTGGGAAACTGTCTTTTGCACAAGTCTTTTGAACAAATGGCAGTTATAATTCAATGCTAACTGTGCTGTACTTTTTTCGCCCCCTCTGGTCTGACACTACAACAGCTGCTCTTTAGCAAATAGAATTAACATACTCAAAAAAACTTGAATGCTGTCCGATGGCAAGTCCAGAGGCACTAAACGCCTATGACTGGAAGTTTCAGTGTAGCTGGGTTTAGCAGCACATGGACTTAAGCCCAGATGGAAAAAGAGAGCGAGAGTATGTGGCTATGCTCTGTAATTTTCTATTGGCAGGTGGGCGATGGCTCTGATTTAATCTGGGCCTTAGCCTCACCATCCGCATTATTGTTACGGGATTCCCCCAGTCCCTCGCCTCCGGATCTTCTGTCACATTCTGTCATGCCAGCCCTGCGCAGTGCCAGCTGGAGTGGGGGCACTAGAGACTTCAGATTAAGCATTATCCCCTACCGCCCCCCTACTCTTTCTGCATATACACCATCCTGTCTATCATGCCTGTGTAGTGGCTTATGAACATGGGCTGTTGGAATGAGGTTTAAGTGCTGGAGGGTGTGAGAGTGGCATTACTGCCTCATGTTCAGAGCCTGTGTGGAAAAGTCAGAAATACTTAAAAACATGTTGTAGAAATTGACTCTGAGGTTATCAAAACATTTTTCTGTTTGTTTGAAAATTCTGAGCAGCCACACATAGCAACCAATAGTGTGAGACTAGGGCGGGGCTGTCTGACAAATGTCAAATAGTGGGAAACCTGTTTGAAAACAGTCATTGTTTGTGCCATTCTGCTTTTTTTTTTTTTGCCAACTAAATTACACACTGATTTCAACATAAAATGCATGAAACATCTAAATGCCAAATATCTTTATCTCAGCAAGGACTTAGTGATGAATTTTAAAACCAGTGTTGTTTTTGCTGTTCAAGAGCTCTTCACTTATGATCGTAAAACTCTATGGAGAATATTTGGAGGCCAAATTTCAGACCTGCTTGGTAGAGGGTCAGCATATGTTATAAAAAAAAATCATCATCATAGCAATGGGTACTTGTACCTTAAGCAATATGCATGCATGTGTTAATATTACGAAGAGAGTTGGGGGCAATATAATTTGATTACTGGCTGATGATATGCTGTCCTGCAGTTTTCTCTACGCAAAAAGACATCTGTGCTCCATTTCTGGCAATGTTTCATTGTTGAAGCAATAATTATTTTATGATGTAATTGACATCTTTATTTAATAACTTAATAACTAATTTTATAATCAGTTAAGTTAATTGCAAGAAAATCACCCAAAAAAGAACAAAGTTTAGCTTTACATTTACTAACCATTTAAAAAAAAAAAAAAAAAAATTCCCTATTCTTGGAAGTGCCATAAACTATGTTTGCACATGCCTTGCTGAATGTGTGGTGCATTAACATTGATGAGTATTTATTTTTCTTCATAACTACTCTGCTCATGACTCAAGAAAATGTCCTCTACAAGTTTGTAATGACAGTACAAATTGTACGCGAACCATGAGCAATTATCTTTTCCTGTAAAAACATAGTATGAAATTAAACTGTGAACAATAATAAAACAACAACAACAAAAAAATAATAATAATTAAATTAAAAAAAATAAAAACGCCCAGATATCTACTGAAGACAAATTATGCTGCCCCCCAAAAAGTAATGGTTATTTGTTCAGTCATGTTAAGATCTGGAGAAAGAGAACATGAAGAGTGGCTTTTATCCACAGCTTGTGAGTTGAATTGGACTGGTTATGGCTTTGAAGTGAAGCCAGCATGTTTCGGATGGGAGTAAGAATGGTGATGAATGTGCCCTGGGATTGCTGCGTCTCACCCGGCCCGTTTGTTTTCCGCTGAACCACATTGTTTCTTGTGGCCTTATTACTGAAGCTGTGGTGTGAAGACCCTGCCACAGGGTTGAGAGAGAGAAAGAGAGTGGGAGTTTCAATCCCTCAAATTCTGTATATTGGAAATGTGGGGTTTCAGATACCCTCCACACCGTGTGTGCAGCAACCGTTCATATGAGATGCAACACATGCCAATACATACAGCTCTGCTGTTTCCGGTCAGTTTCCTGTGGAGTGTGGTCATTCAAATTCAGATTCAGCTTCAATTCAGTAGTTTAAGAATTCTTACATTTATGAGTAACATTTTAAAATAAATGATCTTAAAGTAATGCAAATTAATATACAGAAAGCATAAAGACAAAATACTATTTTCTTTACGTACATAGAATTGCAAGATAGCTAATATAGCAAGAATCTGTTTGAACACACGGGTGTAGGAAGAAGAACTGTAATGAGCATATGTCAATAAATGCATTACATTAACAAAATAATAATAATAATAATAAACTTTTAAGTACAAAATTTTCCTCAAAGTCCTAATTTGCTACTTATTAATAGTTAGTAAGGTTAATTAGTAAATTGTTAAGTTTAAGTATGGGACAGGATCAAGTGATCCAAAATATAACTATTCAGAATGAGGCATTAATATGTGCTTTATAAGTATAAATTGCCATTATGCTAGTATTGCGCAAGCTAGTTAATAATTGCTCTTTAAAATAAAGTGTTACCCAGAAAACCAAGACTGACACCTATAATGTCCAAGTCAAAATGTCTCAATTCTCAGCAGCGAATACCACACCTCAAAAACCAGACTTTCGTCTCCATGTGACTGCCAAAAAAAATATTAGCGATTAGTTTACATGCTGCATTTGCCAGCTCTAACACATACTAATAGAAAAACCCTAAGTCAAGTCAGTGTTACAGGTACAGCTGATAAACATCATGGTGATAGAAGACTAATACTATTGACTTGAGGAAATCAAGTTTCTATTTTGCAATAGAATAGACATTGTCCTTCGCAGAATCACTCAACTTCTCATCCGTCATCACTTATAATAAAAAGTGGTCACATGACCCAACCAACAGCCAGAAACGCGCAGAAAGTTTAGCTTCACATGTCACCCAGATAATTTCCAACAGCCATTAATCCAAATTCATTGATTTATTTCATTCATACAAACCACCATCTGATATTCTTTTATGTGCGGATCACACAAATCTCTGGTGGATGAGGGCTGACTCGCTCTCCAGCATAACCGCATTAAAAGAGCCCTCTGCTATTTCTCCTTGCGTACTGGTAGATGCATCACTTATCTTCCCTTGACTCCAAAACATCTGCTTTACCTTTCCCCCAATGTTTGTTTAAAGAAATATCCTACTCTGGTGCAAGGATCCAATGAGGGGCATGACTGACAGTTATGTACAGATTCCTCTTTTACGTCCAAGCCATCTGACAAGAAAAAATTCGGTATGAACTGCCACCTTACGCTTCTCCGAATGGACAGCCAATGGCAGACTGGCAATAACATTAAATCCAATCGTCTCCTTGCTGCAAACTATCTTTGCAGATGTTCAATGTAATATGAAAGCCGCGCACCCGCTCGCAATAGCAAAGTCCATTATTTCACTGCCTCATGTTTTTCTTTTTAGCTTCAACAGGTATTAAGAAGAAGAAAAGCTATTTGGTTTTCTTCTGTGTCCTAGGCAGCAAGTCCAATGACTAAGGCCAAAATTCTTTTAAATTAAAGATTCATCCAGGCAGATGGTATTGGCATTAGAGCGGAGGATAAAAAATGTCCCAGACTCTCAATAAACAGCCCTTTCTTTCTTTATTCAGAGAATATGTCATTGTGTATTTGTTCAGTGGTGTCTGAAAAGCACGGCTCTGTCAGCAAGATTCAGAATTGAAGAAGTGGCTCCTTATCAGTTTTGTACCTATCTATCCTTCTATTAGACTTTTAGTGTTTTTTTTTGTAAACATTACAAACCTTAAAACAACATTTGTCAAGCCATAAAAAAAAAAAAAAACAACTTTAATTCTAATTCTGTACTTTGAGTTTCTCAATTCAAACTCAACCCTAGCACAACCCTAGTCCAAACGCATATATACATAAAAAATGTTCCTGCGCAGTCCCGTGCACACACGTCGTCTCAGCCGTGGAGGAGTAGATCAATTAAAAGGATTGTGGCTTGGTTTTGTGGGGGGTTGAGGGGAGAAGCTTTTGTAAAATGGATGTCCTCCAAGAATGCCAGCCAGAGTGCGTTTAAAGCGTGAATAATTTATCCCGAAACTCTATCACACGGTTGTATCGGTTTCCATCATAAAACCTGGCAACGGGAGAGGGAAAATACATCAGCATCTGTGTGACAAGCCTCCGGTGAAGAGGAGAAGGCTTTTTAGGTAGCGGTGGCACAGCGAAAAAAAGAAAAAAAAAACTTTTAATAAATGAATTCAGTGTCAAGGCTGAGGGACACTGAGGAATGACAGCATATGGTGAGGACCCGTGTGTCACCTCCGGCTGCATGGGGAGCAGACAGCACATGTTCCTGTGCTGCCACACACACACACACACACTGTCTGGGCTTCTGATCCAGGCCTGGAATGGAAGAAAAACGGGAGAAAGACAGTGTAAGGAGTATGGCACACTCTCCCAGCATTACATAGCCTCCAGCGACAATTTGAAAACATCATTTCAGAATTGGGAGTGAATCTACTATGAAGAAATGTCTCAGCTCATAATGTGTGTTACAGACTTTGATTGCTTATCAAGGCAAACGGCGAGCGTGTAGGAGTTTCTCATCACCACCGAGTGAGACCGGGCCTCTTTTTTTTTATGAAATATGACACTATATGAGAGAGTCGTGGCCTAGACAGAGAAACAAAGGAATGTGTAGAATGGCTGGAGTGTGAGAGAGCATGAAAAACAAATACAAAACAAAAACATTTCAGCTTCCTTTCTACCAGTGGATGCATTCTTAACAAAAATGTGGACCCTGTCTGGCAAAAGAGAGCGATCCGTTGTGACAGTGGGGGATGCTGGAAAGATTTGGATGCTGAGAAGATGCTGAAAGTTTTTATTTCCTGTTCCTGTACTGCTGATTTTATGCTAATGAATCTCAGATGCCGACTGTTGTATAAACACTAGCTCACGGTGTTTTGAGAGTCATCATCTGCCAAAATATATCTTTGCGCTTCGGTTCAGCTCAAGTGCAAAACCAACTAAATGCTGAAAAATGTTTAGAAATTGTGGTTTGTTGTTGTGGAGGTCAGATTCATGCAATATTCCCATTCATCATAACGCACTTAGTCATTAAACTTCACCCCAATTTTTTTAAATGTATTCTTTTTTTTTTCTTTTCTTTTTTTTTTTGCATTTGCAACACATAAGGAGCAATTTTGAAGACTTTGCTGCAGTTTTGAGCAAAATTGAGAATTAAAGAATTATTGCTCTGGATTCATAAGTTGGACCTTTAATCGGATTTGCCGTGCACCGCAGGAAGTTCAATTTTTATAGGTGACATTTCAAACAGATCTGTTTTTAAGACCTAAAAAAAAAAAAACAAGAAAACTAGAAAAATAAGTATTGCAAATACAGTTACATATTAAATTGACACATTCTGTTAATTCAAACTTGAGCTTAATTTAAACTCTTTTAAACTCAAACTTGTCCTTAAACCTACATTCAGATATTCTGCATTTTGTTTGCTACCTCTACTAAATTACTAATAACTATATTTCTTAAATATTCTCAAATAAATACTGAAATGAATGACATTAAAAAGCAACATACCGTAACAATATCTTAAAAGTTGTCCGTATAAATAGTCATCATATTAAATAAATATGAATTTATTAGTCATCATATTAAATTTGCAAGTATTTTTGCGAATCTACCAAATCTACCAAGTAATTGCATGAAAATAAGCAACCAGCACAGCTTACAAAATATCTTCTTTTGTGTCCCTTAAATTGTTTTTTTATAAGTCTTGTGGTTTTGGGATGAAGGTAAATGATTGATGACACAACTTTCTTTTTTTGGGGTCGAATCATCCCTTTAATTACTACACTGTTTAGCTCAGAAAACTAAATCATACATGATTTACATTCTTTTCATTCAGCAGCCTTGAGCACGGCTAAAATCAGAGGGCTACATTTACATTTGTGTATGTTTCCAAACTACGTAAAAATTACAGAGTATGTATGGCCTATGTGACTTCTGCATGCCAATGTTTGGCTTTTTTTCCTCCAGACACTCTCTTGAGGGTTTGGGGGGGGTTTCTCCCGTGAAGACTTCCATCTGTTGGTGGCTAATTGTGTCTGAGTTCAGTCTGTAGTCATAATCACAGCACCATCGTTTCCATCTGCTGAGAGACCGGACTCAGCTACCGCATGCTCGCCGTCCCGCTTTAAAGTCGGCTGCCAAAGGCCGAGCCTCCCAACGGAAGGTGCGATTTTCTTCAGAGTGAACGTCTTTGTTTCAGCTCCAAAATTAAAAATACCAGATTGTTCGTTCGTTCCTCCTGTGGCCTGGAAATCTGAAGGACGGTGGAGGAAATCTAGCGTAATTATATCTGAGCCTTAAAGAATTCAGCCAGTCGGGGGTTGGATTCATATAATGTTTTCAAGACAGGAACAAAGATAACCTGTGCAGTTCAACCCCAGTTAAGTCTTTATGGGTGGACCCATGTGTTAATGGGAAGTTTTTATAAGCTTTCATCAACTCCCATTCGACATTTTTTACATAGTGTATATTATAAATGACAGCTGCCTCAAACTGTTTTGACCCTATAGTGGTACCGCTGACAGCCATGGACATTTTGTTGCATTTTAGCCAAACTGACATAGAGCAGCAACTGCTATATAGGGCAGACCGGGGCTAGTTGTCACAAGAGGAGGTGGTCACAAAAGCTATATCTAAACTATGAGGATTTGAGAAAGAGGTTTTCAGTTCGACAAATATTTTTTATTCAACTTCATCACCGTGTACTGTTTATTTGCTTCAAAAACAACGTTTCTGAAATCCTGAAATCATTACATTTTTATATTTAGGGAATAAAGGAAGACATAACAAAGGATACATTTTCATCAAAAGGTTAAACTGTAATCTTGGAACAACAGTATTATTATTATTAGTAGTATTATTAATAGCAGGTCACATGTCTTTCATAGGTGTAATTTCCAACGCTATCTCACGACCAATTCGTACTTATTTTACGAGGTGGCTTATTCGTATGAATTTGTACGACCTCACTCATACGATTTTATACGACCCCAGTGACGGTTAGGTTTAGGGGCGGGATTAGGTGTAGGTCATTCGTACAAATTCATACGAATTGTGCAACTCGTAAAATACGTACGATTTGGCAACAATCGTATGAAATTGTACGAGTGTGGTCGTACGAATTCGTACAAATAAGCCACCTTGTGAAAAATGTACGAATTGCCGTGAGATCGGGTTGGTAATTTCATACTTTTCTGATAGCATGAAAAAAAAACAATACCTATTTTTTGTTTGGAAAAAAAACTGTCATGTAAATGATTGAGGAAAGCATGTTATTCAGGCTGTGTAGTGGTAGCTTACATCAACTTGTGTTCAATTAAATGTATCTTCTTTATGGGAAATCACAATGGAAACAGCATATTGTGGGCACGACAAAGTGTCTGCACTGAAATTCAAAAAAAGAAGAAGAAGAAGAAAAAATAATAATAATATAAAGTGTCACCTCTAGCCTGGTCACCTTTTGTGAATTGAGTAAACCAATGCTTAAATTTACGCTAGAAGTGTCCTAATTAGCTGTCAAACAGCCTTGGGGTAGAAAAGCCCAGAATGCACGTCTGACACCATCGTGTGTTTTCTTGAAAAGCAAACCTGAAGACACTTCTTCACTCACCTGCTCTATATAACTGATAGATTGTTACAGAGTATCCGTTTCCTTCGCATCTATATATAGAGAACTTCAGTGTTTCCTTTGTGGAGGTGCACGCAGATCATATTTGCCTTGTTAAGGAGGTGCTAATCCGCCGCTGGCTAACATTCCCTCAAACAATACATGTTACAGTGAGGAAAAAATACAGCCTGCAAAATTAGATCAGGACTGCACCTATTAGACCTAGCGGTGCTGCAGCTGTGTACACTGTGTTGGTAAGAGTTATGTTTCACCAAGTGAAAAAATGAACACGCATTACTCTCTTGTGTCTGTACAATCTCCAAAAATGATTCCACGTATAACAGATAATGGTTTATTTTAGTTAAATGTTGTTTTAGTCTAACCTTATAATTTTTTTGTTTGTTTAACCTTAGATGCTATAAGGGTCTACAATATACATAAATAATTACATACTGAAAGATGAAGGTATAAGCTAAATATATATATATATATATATATATATATATATATATATATATATATATATATATATATATATATATATATATAGTACCATATGAAAACCACCCCAAAAAAAACACATTGATTAAATTGATACATACTTCTTTTTACCTTGTTCTAGCACATTTTACCTTATTATATGACTCAATGCTCCTTTATCAGTACAGACCACCTGTACAGATGACTCAGCACTGGTCTCAGCTTTACCTGTATCAAAAGAGCAAAACCCTTGTAAACCAAAGCACTTCCTCAGGCCTTAAACAACCCGCCTGAGATACTTCTAACAGGTCGGGCTTCCTTCCGAAACACCTACCTCCACCCAGTAAAAAGTCCTAGTCTGGTGCCAATAACATAAAGAAGATGAGACAACTAATATTGTCTTGGCTCCCTTTGCATAGCCTGCAGTCACAAGTCCATTGTTGCCGTGCTCTTTTGAAGCCTGGGAAAAATATCAAAGTGTTACGGCTTGACAGAGCTTTGAACACTTAGATACTGGCCGGATGACAAAAAAAACCTTAGACAACAGAGAGAAAGAGCGAGGGAGAGGAGAGCGAGAGACATTTCTTTTCCCTCCAGTCCTTTCCCCCCCCACGTCACACAGGCCCACAGCATTTCTCCAGTTTCAAGCCCCGACTTGATTGTTTCAGGGTTATGTGAATGGCCTGCTCTTAGCAGAGAGACGCTGGCTCGGCAGCCCCAGGTAAGGCTCTCCTGCTACATGACAGCTTGACAAGTGATCTTCCATTTACTCTCTCTCAGGAAGTGAGGACCAGATGAGCGCACAAGTTCTGGCACATTAAGACTGGACTCTCTCCTTTCTCTTTTCTCAGCCCACTCGCTCTCTCTGTACAGAACTGTATGTCTGTCACCTGGACCCCCATAATCTTTTCCCCCCACTCTCACAGTCTCTCTCTCTCTCTCTCTCACACACACACACACACACACACAGTGTCTCTCATTCTGCAGCCCAGAGAACCAGGGCAATGCCAAATACTTCCAATCATGCCATTTCCACATGGAACGAGCCTGTCAGATTGGTATCTTCCATCTGACAAGCTGACAAGCAATGAGACGAAGAGAGAAAAAGTGAGCGAGGGAGAGAAAGAGGAAATGAAGAAATAGGATCACATGAGAATATACTGTCTAACTCCTCGATATGCTACTTAAAGGGAGAGTTCACCCAATGAAAATTCTGTCATCTTTTGCTCACCTTCACGTCACTCCAAACCTGCGTGACTTAGTTCTGTGGAACGCAAAAGACCAAATGTTAATAAATATACTGTTTGCTGTTTTACTTAAAATTACAATGAATGGGGACATTTATAGATTTTGAAAAAAAGATGCAAATACAGTATGATACAAAAGTATAATACAAAAGTATCATAAACCACCACTTATGCACTTTTTCCCCTCCAGTGAGTTAACTTAAATAAAAAAAGATCCATCACCGAAGAATGATTTTAATTTACAAATCAAACAATGCTACTTCTTTTATGAACTCTTATAATATTCAGTGAATATTGATTTAAATCATCTCTTTCCCATATAATCATATGGCGTCAGATGACTTGGAAGAGTCCATGAATCTTATGAACCGCTTTAATGATGATTTTATGGTGAAGCTTGAAGCTTTTTGAAGCTTCAGCACTTCAGTCCCCGTTCACTGACAATGTCAATGACCATTTCAATCTTCAAAATGTCTCATTTTTTTGTGTCATGGAAGAAAGAAAGTCATTTTTTTGTGTGCAATCTAATCCTTTAATGGTGTTGGCCATAGTCAACATTCAGTACAAGGAATGACTTACCCCTTTTTTTAGATAAATAAATAAATGGCAGATGGAAGAATACAAAATGCTGACAAAATAAGCATTTTAAAACATCACTGTCAAGAGTCGTTAAACTCTTTTTAATCTCTCATGGCTTCTGACAGGTTTTTGCAAGTATTGTTGCAGTCAGCTTTTATTTAACCATGAACTCATGGATTTACTGTTACATCAGACATTCTTTGAGGTTCGAGTAATTGTATTGACTGGATGTGCAATCTCTTTCACAGAATTAAGTAGCAAACTGTGAAATGACTGATTCACTCAATAAACAAGAAATGAAATGATGATACATCATCTGAAAAGCATTTAGCGATCCATATTCGCAATAAAAGGCTGAGGAGAGGTTGAGAACTTGGAGGAGTTGTTTAAAGAGCATTATTTTGCTACAGCAGGGGTTCCCTCTGTAATATTGGAGCTTGATTATGTTTGGCAGTGTTCCATCTTCCTTACAGTGAGCCAAACAATATCAGCGGATTCGTAAACTATGCTTTATTTGAACATTTCAAGGGGAATTCCACCCAAATATTACCTTCTGGTGAGTCCAAAAGCTGTCTGTCAGTTGTTAGGGTAAAACAGACCCTTTTGTTGTTCATTTTCTTGACATTTACAGACGTGCTTTTGTATACGAGCATGGACTGCCAGTTAGACAAATGTTCCCATAAATCTCCAGTCGGTTCAAAACACAGGGTACAATATAACACATGGGAATCTAAACCTACGCTTGGTGTAGGTTGTATTTAGCACTCTCTATCAGAGTCAGAATAATCACACCACATGGTTTGGTACCCCACTGTTTTAAAAGTCTAATAACAAACACAGTGTTTCACACCCTGGCAACGAATCAAACACCCCGAAACCACATCTAGTAATTATATGAAAATGCGTGGCTCCTCCGTGACCTGGAAATGTCGGATTTTTACCTTGTAATCCAAGTTATGGCTTTTGACACGTAATGTAGGGGCTCTAACTTTCCAATCAGTTTTAGAGTAAAGTGGGTTTTTGGTCTCTCTTCCTCACCTCTCTTTTCTAAAGAGCCTGAAATCTCATAAAGCCATATGAAGTGCTGAAGGTGATGTAATGTGCTCTTAACATCAGCAAGAGGGGCGGACTAGTGATTTACTGAGCAGAGAGGGAAGACATGACAGAGACTAATTGCTCTCATTTATCACGTTTGTGCGCATATTCACAGCGTAAACTAATTGAAATCCTCTTACCTGACAGCCAGCCAGGCAGTGTGGAGGAGTGTTGGAGTATGGGTGGATAAAGGATGGAGGAAGAGAGAAAGTGAAGGTCCAGACAGGAAATGAAGCTTTAACTCCAAATAAACCTTGTCTTTGTCTAGACAAATCTCCCTGAGAATGGTAATGCTCTCTGAAAACGTGTTAATGTCATGTAAAGTCTTTCAGTGGAGGCAGACTCATGGCCATAGCCCAGCACAAATGTGGCTCGTGAAGAAAGGCCCTTTTCCGGCATGAAACACCAAATCAAATTATTCAGGCTTGCAACAGCTGCCACTGCCGTCTGAGGGAGGCACGTTTGTACTCTAAAACCCCAGTGTGACAGAAAGCATTAAAAAGCCTTAACCAGAGGAACAGAGACATCAACATAGCCACAGACAACCTCGTGATGTGCACTAAACCCTCATCAATTGTATTTAAAGATGAAGCTCGTGTTTTAGCAACATAAAGCAAAAACAGGGCTGGATTAACTAAATGGTAATTTGTGCGCAGCATTTTAGCATAAAACCTATCACTAATCACTCACAATACAGCTTAATCAGGCACTAACATTGCTTTTTATATAAATTGGATAAATACATAGTAAATGATATGTGTTATATATGACATGATGTCAAATCTTGTGCTCTTTGTCTGACACAATTACCATAATGATAAATAGTAAACCGAATTTATTTTCAAAGCAATGTGTGTGATGATGGATTACAGTTACCTGATTTGCATAATTCCTTTCAGAACATTCATCATAGAAATGGGGCTATCAGCAGGCATAATTCATTACTAGAATATTTCCTCCAGACTGTTTTCAAACAGGTTTCCACAACCCTCCCCTGTACCTGTTTTCAAACAAGTTTTTTAAATCCTCCATCCACACGCCATTTGTTAAATTGGTTGAGCTGTTACTATGCTGGGATGGTCGAAATGCTCATACAGCAAAAGTGTTCACACTTTTACAAAATATACTTTTACAAAATGTACATTTGCATGTTAAGCTGGGACAAAAAAAATTTTTGATAAAAAAAAAAAACTACAATAAAGCTACAATAAAAGCAACCCCTGTACCAAGTAACCGTGATTTGGTAGTTCTCCACTAAGCTGTTTTAGGTCTACATTCCCTTCTGTTGTTGTAAAAAGGGGAAGAGACGGAAAGACCTTTTATGCCAGTTAAACACCAGTGCTTAAAAGAAAGGTGCTGAGGAAAAGCATAAAAATTTTAATCCCATTCCACCCTCTCCGTCATCCATCAAAAATGTCTTTTGTTTTCTGTCCAGGGCTGTAATTACCCAAAATCGGTAGGTGTACATGAGAATGAAAGAGAGGGGAGGAGGACAAATGCAGAAAAGAGAGAGAAAATGGAAGAAAAAGGAGAAAAGAACTTTAGAGATTTACCCTAAAGATTTACCCTCCCCTAAAAAAAATCCTCAATGCTGTTCGGAGGGTAAATTAAAAGGATAGGTCATTTGTTTTGCCAAGCTTTGGCCCAGCAAGGCATTCAGGAGATGCAGGGGACAAATTCAAAAGTGATTGCCGTGTGAAAAGAAATCCTCCTGCCTTGAGAGTGCAGATCAAATTTCGAGGTCAGAGACAATTAGAGAGAGAGGATGGGACCTGGCCTCTGTTGTCATGGAGCCAGGCCCGCTGCAGCTCAACACGCACACAACGCAATCAGCCAGCCAAGAAGCCGCTAAGTCATCCATCCTACACGCACATAAAAAAAACAAAAAAAAACAGACGTTTGTGATCCACCCTCCCGTGACCTCTCCTGCAAAGTTGAACAGGCCTCGGGCTATGAGGTGAATGTGTAATTCAAGGTGCAGATATTAATATATTACCCCTTGACAAATATTATCTGTTGATCTGGCAAGTGTTAGTCGCTTCCTGAACATCACTTGTCATTGGTGTGGTGTGCTGTGTGGTGATGAGACTGATTTAGATGTTATCGCAGGTTTAATCTTATTGGGTTACAGCAATTTTTTAAATGTAGTATTCCAGGAGTTGAGACTTGTTTTCCCTATGAGTCTTTTATTAACTTTTTACAATCTCTCATTGTTAACACTATGTCTATGATTCCGGATGATTAAAAAATCAGTGCTTCAACAAATAGTTTGTACATTGCCACCGAACCCACACAACACCCACAAAACAAATGTTATAATATATAATAGAATTTTAATTACTTTACACAATGTTTTATTTTATGCAAATGAAATATACATAATATAAATATACATATATACAGTATATACATATATATACATAAATATACATATATAAATATACCAACTGTTTAATAGATTCTTATGTCCTAAAGGTAACATATGTATAAAAAAAAAAAAAAGAAAGAAAAAAACTTCACTCCCTAGGGTCGATGATGTGACCCGCTTCCTTTCTTAAGATCGGTGTGAAAGAGACTAAAAATACTAAAAACTGATTGTGTCGATTTTTGTCACACAAATAAGTGTTATATTTCATTCGAAAATGATAGGTGTCTACTTTTATTTGTGTACACTTACAATAACAACTAAAGTTTGTGCTTTTGTAAAATAAAGAAAATAGAAAGGGTGCACATTCTAGAAATGTGTCACTAAAATGAACTATATATATATATATATATATATATATATATATATATATATATATATATATATATATATATATATATATATATTTTTTTTTCAGTTTATTGGAGAGATATGGTGTCTACTCTGATTACAATCCATATAATATGTTGTGTTGGATGACACCAATATGGAATCCTACAATTTGATTTGGTCTGCCAAACACAGATACTGTATGTGTTATCTAACTTCCATACTCTGAAAGATTTTTTATTTTTTATTCATAATTATGCCAATTTTACACATCAAGACAACATACATTTTTGCCAAAAAACAGTGATTCTGTTATGTCGAGTTTAAATAGCCAGTGAGGATTTGTATGTGCTGAGGGACACTGAGCGTTCCACAGAGAATTGCTGGCTGCCCACAGCCAGGCTGAGCGAGTGATGCAGGCAGTGTTTCTTTTGCAGAAGTGAGTTTGTGGTTTTAGGACATATTTACACAGACATGTAAGCATTTACCTGTTCAAAGAGAAAGGTAGAGCGGGAAGGGGAGAAGGCATGATGAGAAGGTCCTAGATAAATGTTTACAGAATGAGTACAATGAGGTTTCAAACAAAGCAGTGTGAATAATTAAGGTGTATATTGTTGTTACAGGATTTTGAATCATTGTTAGACTCAACAATCACTGTTGACTGGAATTTCAAATGAGTTTTGCTAGAGCGTTCCTCACGAACAGTATGCTGATGCTGTGTATATGAAACAAAGACAATGTTACACGAATGTGTAACTAATATTGTAAACAAGAACGAGAATTAAATGTGTCTTGGTTTCTGTCGCTGCCAGCACATTTAAACCTCTGAATTTCAGTGACTATAGAAGGAACTAATTGAGTCAATGTTTAGGAAACATGTCAGACACAGATGTGTAAAATGTCTTCAATCTTCAGTTCTGTCTTAAGGTCAACATGAAATCAAAATAGACCCAATTTACTTACTCAATAAACAGAACCAATATACAATTTTTCGGTTCACATTATTTCAAACACACGTCTGTGATAACTTCGTAGTCTTAATTGAACATATCAACCCACCCAGAAGCAGACATCCCATGCACAACTGAGAGGGTATTCATTTCTACTGTGAGCCCTGTTAATGCTTTAAGGTGATGGCTTGGTCAATGGAGAGATAAAGTGTATGAATTATTGAACAAGGGCAATGGATGGTCCCTGTGTGACCCAGAGGGATTATAGAGCTCATCCTGAACTCATTAGACAATAATGCTGGCGCATTTTAACACTAGATATTTCTGAGAAATTAATAGATGCGTATAATGTTACTAGTCAAGTTTGATATTTAACGGATTGACTTTTTATATCTTTGTATAGCACTTGAATTGATTAGTTTGTGTCTGTTGTTGAATTACAGCAAGCACGTTTGGAGGGTAGAGTGATGTAAAGGAAGTCATTACTAACTTAAAGCCTTCTCGCTAATTGCACTAAATTATAAAATACGTTTGGGTGCTCTCTAACCTATTAAATATGCATGAGCGAGTCATTGTATGCCCTTGTCCCAAGTGAACCCTGACCCGGCATTGACTCTGCCAGCTTCCTGTAACTTGTGGCTGGCTAAGTAGTGGGCAAGGGCCGCTGGCGCAGAATGCCATACTGTATGCACTCTCTGTTGAAGGGCCTTAGGGATGGAGGGATGAAGGTGGGGGGAAAGGCTGTGGTTTCCTGCTCTCTGAATGCTTAGCTCCTGTCTGTACGCAGGTATACAAAGCCTTCCTTCAGATTACCGGAGGAGCAGCGGCCAGATGAAAAGGACTCGCTGATGGCTAACAGATCTGTCCCCCAAGAATCCCTCCCCCACCTTCACAACACCGTGTTTGTTTACACTCTTCTAGAGACTTTTTAGCATTTTCAGGCCTGGCCTGGAACTTGGCAGCCCTCCATACTGCTGATTGCCATATTCCCAGACCAGAAATGTCACTTACCACTTTGCTTTCCTTCATCCGCCGGTTTAAAGCCTTTGTAATCCCCGGCCGACGGGAGTCACAGAGGAAATAAAATATTTCTTTCCTGTTCGAAAAGAGTGATTTGCATTTTTTTTTCTTTTTTGGCAAAAGAAGGGGTCAAAAAAACATTTTTGTCCAGCATTAACATTCCTTCAGAATTAATAAAGAAAGAAAGCAGTGATAATAAACACATTGTGGCTACACTGACATCATAGTTGATTTTTATCTTATTAAAGAGGCATGGAATTGTAAAGAATGCCAAAATAACAAACAAAAAGAATAAGGTTTACTACAAAAGTGAAACTGGTCAAAAGTCGACATACTTTATATCTTAATTTTGTCGGTTTCCAGCCTTTTGTGACAGTTGTCTATGCGTTCTTCATTGACCCTGATAGCCAGATATGGATCCAAAAATATTGTCATTGAGAAAATGAGCAAAGTACGCTGGGAAACAAACAGGAACATAGATTTTATAAGGTGAAAAACAAAAAACAAGGGTTCGTAATTTTAAACAACTTTTAATTTTTCTTTATAGATTTATAATCTATAATTCCAGATAAAAGGTATTTAAACTGGCAGAAGTGTATAGGACTTAGAAAACCACCATTGACCCCTTGAAGAGCACATTACCTCATCTGAGGTCAGAGTAAGTGTGGTGGATCTGTCATCTGCCTGTCAATGACATCAGTCCACATTCACCGGTCAGCACCGCTCAAACATCATTCAACAAACTTAGGCAGAAGAGAAAGAACCCTCCCTCTTCCCTGGAATCCAAGAAGAAAAGGAAGTGTTTTACAAATGTAAAGTTGACTTACTATAATGCTTTATTGTGGGACCCAATGAGCATGAAACAGTAGAATAATCAGGCAGTAGGAGGAGATACATTTTTATAGAGAGAGTAAAAGATCCATGATTCACTTCACACGCAGAGTATTTTAGCCTCCAATGCATTTTTCTGAAATCGCCAATGGAGAGAGAGAGAGAGAGAGACAGAAAGGGAGAGGGTGAGTGAGAGCGGAAAAATCCCATGACTTATTGAGGAAAAACAAGCCAAGGTGGGACACAATACTGTTTTATTAACCGGACGACATAAAGTTTATTAAACTCACAGAGAGGTTGGAACGTGGGCCAGCCGAGAAAGGGCTTGGAACGAATCCGAGCCATAACGGGAGAAAGTCTGACCAATTAACACCAGACCGGGAGGTCTGAGCGCAGCTTGCTGGCCAAATTAAGTCCCGGGAGATGCAGAAGCTCACATCTCAAAGCAGGGGAAGCCAGAATCATTGGCTCTGCACTGCCAAAACGATCCCTGAGCCGTCCATATAACTCACTGCCACTCACTGCTTGGTGGGCCTACAAAAGAGCACTGAGCATGCAGTTTGACCGCAAGTGCAGGTGGAGGTTGCAAACAGGAGAACGGAAAGCCTATGTTGAGCTCTCTCGCAAATATGACTAACAACTCCCAGCTCAATGACTAGGGCCAACACTCAGCTGCTATAAAACCAACACCGGCCCCTGTGATAGGCTGTGATGTTTACACAATGGAGGGTTTGGAGGACATGTCTCACAAGGCACTGCTTTGGTGTCGCACTGAAGGACATCCTCTTAGAATTGTAAATAAATCAGAGATACATTTATTGAACCAAGTGGAGAAACACTTTAACAAGGCCACTTTCAAATTTTCAATTGCACATAACTCAAAAAAATGTGTGGTATAATGTGATTGATTAATGGATTGGAGCCAAGGTCCTCATAGACTTTAACCAGAAGTACAAGACAAGGCATCTATCTGAATGTCACTGACAATGCATCTGACATCCCTGGCTGGCGAAGTCGTGGCCTAATGGTTAGAAAGTTGGACTCCTAATCCTAAGGTTGTGGGCTCGAGTCTCATTCGGCAGGGATCGTAAATGTACAGAAGTCCTCCCACCTTCAGTACCATGACTGAGGTGCCCCTTGAGCAAGGCACCGAACCCCCAACTGCTCCCTAGGTGCTCCAGCAAAAAATGGCTGCCCACTTCTCAAGGTTTGTGTTCACTGTTGTGTGTGCACTTTGGAAGGGATAAACGCAGAGCACTAATTCTGAGTATGGGTCACCATACTTTGCCACATGTCACCTCATGCCAATCTAAACCTTAGTTCACACTTAACAAGCAGACTTTTAAGTTGTCTCAGTCTGCTTCAGAATTAACTCTGGTGTGGTTCGTCTGATAAATGAACGCAACACGGACCAAACAAACCAAAAACAACTTGTGATATCAGAAGATGTGACTCTAAAAAGGACTAAATGCTCTAGCATACTGTATCTGTAATAAAACCTTTACCTAAATACATTTTTGTGGCTGCTTATGGTAAACCCACATAAGTGAGCAGAGAAATCTAGACATGTGGAAGATTGGTAAGCACATAGGAGCTCAGTTACTGTAGGTCATAAGGAGAAACATTGAGATAATTCATTATATCAGAGAAACAAAGCCAGTGAAACTAACTGAGTACACCTTTAAATCATTAAATCATCTTATATAAAATTCCTTGGATCTGTAACTATCACACTAGTATAGCAGCAAGACCTGTAGCTGTAATGGCAGAGAATTTAAGTAAGTCTTCACTCTGAGCAGTAAATTGACCTGTCTAAAACCCACCATGAAAAGAGGCAACAATAACTTCAAATATGTTTTTCTTTTCCCAGAAGCAAACATCATAATTAAAGACGATGGTAGTAAAATGGCAGACTCCACTGACATGTATTTTCATAAAGTTACTGTTGGAGGAAAGAGGGAGGAATGTGAATTTCAAGTCCTTTATTAGAACCTCTCTCTCTCTCTCTCTCTCTCTCTCTCTCTTGTCAGCAGTATTAAGACAGAGTGAACTCCCTCAGCTTGAAACACATTAGCTACCGCATCTGTGGGGAACAAGGGCCTTTTAATAGACCCTCTGGTTGTAAAGTAACTCATGTGGAACGAGTTTTTAATGTTTGATATGTAAGTAATACAATATTAGTTCACTTTCGATGCACCAGGAGTGGGTCTTTCTGTATGAATCGGCATGAAATCGGTGTCTGGGCTAAGGCAGTAAATCAGTCTAGTGCTGTTTGTCAAGGCATTACTGGAACAGAAGTATAAAGTGATTTTTTAACACAAAACATAGAATGTAGAATGAAAAATATATAGATTGTATAAATTACTTGTAAATGTAAGATTAATCTATGAGAGTAAAACAACAAGATTAAAGCTGGGTAAATTAGTGAGGGAACTACTTTTATAAATGTTTCAAATAATATGATTACATTATAAATAATACAAACAGTACAGACCAAAAGCTTGGACACACCTTCTCATTCAGAGTTTTCTTTATTTTCATGACTTTTGCAGTTGATGAATAGTTTCCACTGTAGATTGGGAACTTCAAACTTCAAAAACAAATAATTAATAGATATTATACAACAAACAAGATCATATGAACTGAAAATGTACTATTTACATTAAATATTACATATGTTAATAATTAGGTAATGTTTAGCAAGTTTATTAGTAAATTTGTCATATTACTAGCTAAGTGAATATATATATATATATATATATATATATATATATATATATATATATATATATATATATATATATATATATATATATATATACTAATAACCTGTTAAGCATTATATATTGTTTTTTAATGATTTATAAATTAAAGTAATTTTAATTATTAATATATATTATTTTAAATTATATATATATATATATATATATATATATATATATATATATATACAGTGTCTTGTATTAAAAATGCTACTGTTTATATCAAGGATTATTCCAGTCTCTTGGATTATTTTGGACTCTATTGAAAATCAAAGGAAGCAAAGCCCATTCTGTCCCAGTGTGGTAAATGAGACTCAGACAGAATTTTGGCTTTCAATTGTATACATATATATCGCCATCCAAGGATTACAGCCCTATCTAGCATTCCTGGCAGCCTCCAAGTCCCCTGGCATATTGCTTAGATGCCATCTGAAAACATAATTGACTTCAATATCGAAGAACAGAACCATGTAAAATAAGATTGCATGGAAGTTTGATTCTTCTGAGTGCTTGCAGGAAAATCTCTATTCCTCTGCCAGTCTCTTGTTACATCTTCATTTTGGCCACCTCATGAAATCAGCCTCATAAATATTTTTCATGCGTGTTATATAAACCAACTCAACTCCCAACTGCAAGTGGCCACGCGGCGTGTTGTTTCGGAAAACACAGGGAAACATCTGTGGAGAGGAGCTGTTATTGGAAGCATTTGGCTGTGTTGCAAAGAAAAATCACAATTAGGTGAGGGTTTCACCTTCAACTATCCCCAATAACAACACAAACCGCCAGACAGACAAATTTGTGGTGCCTGTGTAGCATGATTAGGGCTCATTCCCCTCATCTGAGTCCAGAAATTCTTGCTGAAGCAGAAAAGCAAAGCTATAAGAATGTGATCAGACTCGTCATAACAAAAGAACGTTTTTTTCTGTCAGTGTGTGATAAATTTAGACGGTGTCTATAGATCACACTGTGTGGAAACAAGTCTCCTAAATGAACTGAAAGCTTTGATTTTTAATGTACACATTGAGAGCCCACATATTGTTTTAACAGTTGCTTTCCACAGAGATGAGAGGGACGGAGAGCTTTATATGGCATTACATCAGTTAAACAAAAGTGCCATACATGACGTGTTGTCTGAGAATCTGTCAGTGTGGGAAATGCTGAATTGCAGACCAACCAACGAGAAGAAATGAAGAGACCACACAAAATCTACATTCCCATCCCATAAAATGCGACTTTTATAAAGTGTCCGTGTGTATACGTAAAATGACATTCATCAGTTCCAGAAAACTGCTATTCCGAAACACTTAATTTCGGAGGCATTTGATCGCAGGAGCAAACAGTCAATAAATAGAAACTCTATGGCAGAAGACTGCTTAGCCACCATTTCAATCACTTGCAAAACGGGAAAAATGTGTGTTACAGTTCACAAATCAGTTTTTATTAATTTAAACACAATCAAATAATAAATGTCAAAAACATCTGTACACATCTTTTCGCAGACACAACAAACTGTTTCACAATGAGGCCCACATATTGTAATATTATTTCCAGTTTGCATTATGATTGCATCATTTATTAAAAAAAACAAAAAAAATCGAAATGTGTGTTAAATCTAGAAAACATCTACTGTTACCGTGATCTAGCAGCAAAATGTGATTCCCCGGTACGGGGGGTGGCGGGCGATGCAATAAGAGGGGTGAAATTGTAAATGTGGTGAGAAAAACTAGGCCAGAGAAGACGACCTCACCTGCAGGAACCGAACATCATCATGTGCCGGGAGGGAAAATGAAAAACAGACTGAGTTAGCTGGGGAAATTCACAGTCGATAGCACATGTATGTTCTCAACTCATTGTGAGAGTGAGTGTGTGTGTGTGTAGGTGCGAGTGAGTAGTGGCTTTCTTTTTTAAAGTCTAAGAGCTAGCGTTTCCAGTCCACAGTTACCTTAGAACTACCAATATGCAACATGAAAATCCAACTACAGTGATTTCCAAGTGCACACAATCAAAATAAAAAGACTACTTCATACAAAATTACACTTGCTGTACAAGACTTTCTGCTTTAGCGCCGGTACAAAAGATAATAAAACCTATTTAAGCTTAAATGCTGAGGTTCAATGTCTAGCTCGGGCAGAGATAGTACTGGGGATACAGACATTTACACTCGGCTTGAAGCTTGACATTCAGAAGATTATTATTCTTATTATGCTGCTTACGTTCTTCCTTGGAGTTTGAGCTACCATTGGGATTTAATTCGCTATGAAATCCTGACTGAAAGAGTCACATTTCATCGTGGAGAAAGTCTCTACATGGACTCGCCACCTTTGAGGAGCAAAGCGTAAAAAAGGAGGAAACAAAACATCACTGAAGAAAAATACGAAATTATTGACACTTGACATCCATGCTTTTGGTCATGACAAAACGATTATCACAAAAAAAAAAATCCTTATCTATATTTATTCATTGAATGAAACCTTGAACACAATCAACAATTTCAGGCTTTGCACGAACTACTGCGTCAACGCCTTTACGTACGTAATTTAATGAAACCGCTTTCCACAGCATGTACCTTAATCAATATAGGAAGGAATAGTCCAGTGATTACAAATTTACACACTCACACGCACAAAAAAATGTCTGTACACGATTGTCTCTGCAATGTAAATAATGTTTCGTTAAATCTTTTTCCTTAAATTACTTAGAAAATCCTTTATCTTCTGCTTAAACTTCTTGGTGTAGTGGAATCAAAGTACTTTGTAATGCGAAAAGGCACACGTTTCTTTTTTTGGGGCCAAGTGCCGCTCCACAAAGTCTCTCGGAGATTATAAATAAGAAGCGTAAGACGTCCAGGGCAACAGGTCTGGCGAAACGAGGAAAACCAAGGAGTTGTGCCCCACTGTCTTTGTACCATCGCTCGAGACAAAACAGTACACCAAGTTGCAGTGGGATCGGAGTCCTGCTGAGTTCCAAAGGCATCGGTAGCTCAGTTTTTGTCACAGGTGTGAACCCTTGCCGAGTCCCCCGCATAGACAGGGCTGTAAAACATTTTGATGGCTTCGGGAAAAAAAGCCAATTCACAGTAACCAGGGCCAGCAGCTGCAGTGCCATAAATTCACTCTCCTCCACTTCGAAAAAGGTTTAGGGTTAAGACGAATTGCGGCCATGTGTCAACACGCTGAGCATGCTGCTCTCTCTCTCTACGTTATGTGTGTGAACGATTTTGTTTTTGGTCTGGTGCTGTCGGAACGCAGACGCCCGGGCGACGCAGCAGGCTGACGGTGCTAGGTGTGGGTCTGCAGGGCCCCCGCACGGCCTGGGACAGAGTGACAGGGCCGTCCCAGTGCTACAAGTACTCCAGGTCCAGAGCGTGGTGCAGGGCCATGAGGTCAGAGTGACTAGAGATCCGCCAGAAAGGCATGTTGTGCTGGAGAGACACAGGGAGAGAGCGAGAGAGTTTGAGGATGAAAGAGAAAATAAAGAAACACAAAACCTGCAATGAACACTTCACTTAGAAAAACAATCACGCCCCTGAGTGCCGTCTGAACAGCCTCGATGGCCCGTAACATCACACGAGGAAGGACTTACAAACACCAAGCACTTAAGCAGCACCATATTATTGAGATCACTCAGTAAATATCATTAAAAAAGTTATAATAATAAAAAAACAATCTAATTTTGACAGCTCAACTACATGAAAATAAAGGGAGTCTTTGTGTTCATGTTTTTTTTTTCATACTGTATGTAAAGAATTTTTTTTAGACCATTTTCAATTTAATGACAAAATGTCATATGGTGTAACCAATTAAAACCATTTAAAAAAACGAATCGTACACCTTGGATACATGTGTACACATGCATCGTAATCCTTTTTTAAAATTTCAAAAAGCTTTCAAAATATGTGTTTTTTCCCCCAAGGTAAGTTGTTTTGTTAATACTAATAATAAAATACCAGGAATTATTTATTCACAACATATGATTTCATTTTTGGGGAGGCGCGCCACATGCTATTATTCTACAACCTGAACCTGCCGGGTCATAAAAAGATTTAAAGAAATTTATGGACCTTGATACATAGTCATGAGGTTCTTCAGGGGTCCCCTTTATGACATAATTTCCTGTTCTGTGGTTTTTCTTTCCGCAGGATGATTTGGCGGATGATTAAAAAACTAAATTTGTTTAATTCGAATAACTTTATACATTTTAATAATATTATTGTTGGAAACATTTAATAAAACATATTTAAAATATATAAAACAACAAAGGCCCCATTAGAAAGCACAGCTAAATATTTTACTACTCCTCAGTAAAAAGAAAGGCCTGGTGGAAAATAACTATTAAATCAACTATACATATACAGCAATGTATCCAAACACAACAGTGCAAATGAGGCATTGTTCCTGGGAGAGGCCACAGGGAAATATGATTCTGCCCAGAATGAAAGAAGCTTGTCAGCTCAGAGTCATCCACACACAAACCATTCCTGAGTCTTATCAAAGGTATAGCCTCTCTCAGGCATATGTTCCGCTTAGAGAAGCTTGCACTGACCCTTAAAAGACTCTTTTCTTTTGTTTTGTAAATTGTCTTTGCTTTTAACTTTAAAAGCCAGAGATGGTATCTCTTTGCCTCGGTCGAGTTATTAACTAGAGGGAATTGTTTCTGGGATACGATGGAAAAAAACGAAAGTATACAAAGGTTTAACTTTGCTTTGGTGGTTTCATACAAAGTCACCCTTGACACTAGTGTTGTATCTGACGAAACTGTGGCATTTTATATCAAGCTGGGTT
Organism: Carassius gibelio; assembly: GCF_023724105.1. Taxonomy (NCBI): domain Eukaryota; kingdom Metazoa; phylum Chordata; class Actinopteri; order Cypriniformes; family Cyprinidae; genus Carassius; species Carassius gibelio. Next base: position 12,327,955 of record NC_068394.1, read on the forward strand.
TCTTAAGTGCCAAGGAGTTATTAAAACACCCCTGCGCTCCATCTAAACACTTTATCTTGGAGGAAATGGGGACTGACATGTAAAACTTAAACTTCCTACGTTCACATTCCTTGCATGATTAACTGACAACATGGAACAAATCACTTGGCACGATAAAATAATCACACCAACACATTTTTGTCTGTTTGCAGCCTGTCTGAACAACAAGCTGCTTTAATAATTAATTACACAATTAATGATTTCAAATTCAAATTCTATGGCTGTGGCAACTTGGTGGATGTTCTGAACACACAGGCGACAGGTAACATAAATCTTCTGGGTTGAACAACAAGAGACAGGAAAACAACACTCCTCTGATGGTCCTAATGGTCTTCGGAATATCCTCGACTTATCTTACAACAATTTAAGCACCTTAAAAACATGTTATATTTATGAACCGACCCTCTAATATACCTGAGAGGATTTGTCTAGCATTGCACATGCTGAAACGGCACAGTCACATGCAGGGACGTGTAATTATGTCATCTTGCCTCCCTTTACATTCAAGCTGTCAGGGGAACTGAGCTGATTACAATGCAGGAATAATTCTCTCGCTGGTCCAGTGACATTTTCAGGGAATGGCCTGAAGAAATGAGAGGTTTGAAGGGAAAGTGCTATAGAGTTCCAGGCGTCTTCATACCTTTTTCGACCCTTGCTCCTCCTCCACGCCATCCCCCACCACCACATATACAACTTTTCTCCCGAACCTCTGGATTACTCTCTCGAAGCAGCTCTCTTTTCCTGGGGAGAGGAGAAACAGGTTTAGGTCGCTGCAGAAAGCAAGGGAGCCATATACAAGATCCAGGCCCAGTGAGGGGCTCTTTAAACATGCAATAAGTTACACAAAATTACGCAGTATAAACACTTTGCCTTGGGTTGGAGATACGATATTCAATGCTCAGATAAAAGCAGTCTGAAAAGCATTAAGTGTGCCTTATTCCTCTTAGAACGTGAGACAAATGGAGTTTAACAAGCTAAATCAACCTTCCATGCATATGGCGCAGCGAAGGAGGCGCAGAGTTTTTGCGCGAACAAAAAAAAAAAAATGGAAGTAAAGGTTGGTGTTTATTTTGCATTCGAAAAAGCGGAGAGGCCGAAAAGAAGGAATGACATAAATTTGCCGAAGTGGTTTCATATGTAGACCTGAAAAGGAGAGGCCCAGTTCAGGCTGAGCTCCAAGAAAATAATCCCAGCCTGATTAGACCTCTTCCTGAACATCAACCCTCTCGTGTGTCCGCCACTTCTGCAGCCTAACCCAATCGCGCTGTTTACACGTAACATCGCAGTAATTACGGCCACACTCCAATAGAGTCCATTCATACACACAGGTAGTTAATACTGAGCTCACACTTACCTATTTTCGTGGCGCTATAAATGTTTTCAATTGGAAATACTACTCCCAGTCCATACAGGAGGACCTTGGCGAGGGCAGGTATGAGCTGTGTTGTGGTCACTAAGATGTTCACACAGTTTGATCTGTAATTGAATGGCAAACTAAGTTAAAGTGCACAGGGGAGGACAAGGCTAACCAGGCATGCCATTTGTCATCCAAAACGCCCCATGATAAATGGAGCTTTAATTGGTGTCAATTAAAATGCTGTATAATACAGAGAGTAAGTGTTCTTTGACGTATTAGGGCATAAAGCAAACCCTGATTTATGTGTATCAGAGATGGGCTCTATATAATTCGCTCGTGCTAAGGCCTACCTTGAGTGGATTAATGTTAGTGCTTTCAGTGCCAGTGTTAACCAGGAGTCAGTCAGGGCTTCAATTTCTGCTCGCAATTGCAACCATGCTTCCCTTTTGGCTGGGCCAAGCAGACCTGAAATGAACAGAAATATTGTTTGAGTTGGACCGTCCCGCGAATACTTTGAGAACTTTCGAAATCTACCCAGACCAAGTGGTTTCTGCATAAGGGATTATTTGAGAAACTTATGAGTGATTTTGTTGACACACCAACCCTCGTCCCCAGCAATTTTAGCAAAGCAGGTTATTGGGGGATTACCTCCGACGTTATTTTTATAGGTGGTGTAAATTTCTTTTACTCGTCTGTAGCGGAAGGCGAGCTTTCTCATCCAGTCCACACCTCCTCGTACGCCGGTGGCCAGACACAGGTTGGCACTAGTGGCAGCAGCGTGGAATCCGTCTGTGCTAAAATTATATGTACTGAACAGAAACGAGAGAGTGAGAGAGAGAGAATGGCTTTTAAGCTTTGCTTCAGTCAGAGTGAACTGTGAAAGGGCTAGCATGGTGCTAACTTTACCTTAGATCTTGCCCGTTGTCGTCCGACGACACATCATCGATGTGGACCTGATCGCATTCCTGGAAACAAGCAAAAGCAAAGGATGGACATGGTGAGCTGGTTGTAATTCAAATATAAAAATTGGTTATGATTTGGCAGTTTGAATCCATTAAGTGAATAATGTCAACAACTATGGAATTCCCAATTGAAGGCTAAGCTCTCTCCCGAAAGCTCAAATCAACCCTCAACCACTTCCAGCCTCTAACCCCCACCTGCTAAATCTTAATAAAAATAAACACCATCATCAGGGGATTGGGGGTCCGACCCATTTGCCCACTACCACTAGGGGGATCTCTTGATATACACATTTGTTGGTACGTAAAGTCAAATGGGACCGGATCGGTAGACTCTGGGAAGGTAGAAACAGCTTCTCCGTGTTAGGTCTGCTAATCCAGAGTCCAGTGCCTGAACAAGGAGATAGCTGTGGAATAATGAGAGCATCTATGCCTCCTTCAGGGTCTCCACTTCTTGGAGAGGCTGAATGATTCTACAGCTCAGAGCTGATTCAGCCAGTGTACACAGTAACACAAACCAGACTTTCTGGTAAATGTAACGTACTAGAAAAATTGAACCTGATGCTAACCGCCAATGAAATTATGACCTCTGATTGCTGCCGAGCCACACACCAACACAGCCTGAGGCCAGTTTTTAGGAGAAAGCAGACTGAAAATCTGTTATTAGTTTTCCATTTATAGTCGTCCTCTCCCCCTCCCCTCATAAGAGCTCTAGATGTTAGTGAGCAGGGCATGAGCATTCAAATCAAACTAAAATCACATGGAAAGACAGAGATGGCAGCTTGTGTGTTCCAAAAATCATCTGGAAGAAAATAAATAGGTAAATAAATTATATATATATATATATATATATATATATATATATATATATATATATATATATATATATATATATATATATTATCACTAGAATTACAATCATATTAAATTTTAATTAGGAATTACACCTCTCTGTATAAACTTGCTAAAATTCTAATTATAAATATTACAAATATACTCATAAAAAAATAATAAAAAAAATATATATGTATACTTATAATTACAAATTATAAATTAAACCCTGTCCAATGAAGTAAAAAGAAAAAGGGTTGACATTGCCAGATCTTATTTTAAACCTCCATTCATATTTCAAGTTTAATCTAACAATTTACTTGGTAGTTGAATTTTAGAAGGGGGTATTTCCTTTTAGCCATTCTTTAGAATTTCCTTTCCAGATCTTTAAGCCTTTTAATTAAGTTTCAACAGGCTGCTAAGACACAAAAGTAAAAAAAGCACTTCCTTGTTTTAACTCAATCTGAACCTGTCCAAGTGCTGACGTTATTGCATTCCTGTCTAATGCTACAGCAGGGTAGGGGTAAGCGCTTTAGACCGTAAACCTTTTTTATTTTACTGGTTCCCCTCTGAACAAATTTTTCATCTCTCTGGATTTGTGGGGAGAGGGAGGGGAAAGCAACGTGAAGAGAAACTCAAACCAGCTGTTCTTTAACAGAATTAAAATCTTGACCCCCAACCCCTGCTCTAATGCAGCCATTCTCTCGCCAAGACTCTCCCAGCAAGCCTCGAGATCCAAAGAGGAAAAGACTTTGACCCGGTGCCCTGTTCCTCCTCTCCAGGGCTCCATAGGCTCAGATAAGGAGGAGGGGACTGGAGGCATGGGCGTTTGTGAGGGGGGCGCCGGGGTGACCTCACATGGAGAACTCAGAGTGTTGCAGGGCCAAAAGATGGACTGCCAATTGCAGCCACGGATCAGGAATACCTCAGGCTATTTGTGTAATCTGTTTCTAGATAGTCAGCAATGGACCTGTTATACTTCTGAAGTACCAATATATTTTCCAAAGAGGACCTTTGGACAGGCCAAAATCATTAAAGAAAACTGCCCCCCCCGTCAAAACGTTAAATCCTGACTATGAACGGTTATGATGACAAATGCGCCGTTTCATGTAAATAAAACATGGAGTATTCGAAGTATTTCCAACCAAATTTTGATTGATAAAAATATCCAAACTATAAACCCAAAGCACAAACACATTCCAGAAGTACCACCAACGTTTGAGTGTGTGCAGCTGTCTAGGTCTCTTAACACGTTACCATCTCCCTTTGACAGAATCACCACATGTTTACATTGCCTTTTAATTCGCTGGTTATTACGACACACAATTAACAGTCGTGTTGTGGGCTTCCAGACCTCTGGGATGAAAGTGAGGGCAGAGAAAGAATGCACAACCTCTAGCAATTACTGCACACAGCTGGAGCCCACATAAACCACTTGACTGCCACTCTGGTAGCTGCACCAGGACCCTAATGGAGCCGCTTGGTCCTAATGTCTTACAGTAACTCATGAGACTCATTAAGGCAGCTTCTTAAGCACTCGTAAACACCGTTAAGCCTAATAACCGAGGATGGGACAGCTTTAAGTGGTAAAGCCCAACATGTGGTTGATCTTCAAGGGTGGCTGAAGGTACCTTCAAGAAGGTGTTATGTTGAAAGGATGAGATGCTGTAAATATTATATGAAGTACAGCACGATGGCTAGTGGTAAAAATGCAATATCGATAATGTGGTCAATGATACATTTGTATTCAGGTTGTTTTTTTATATGGTTTTGAACTTTCATAGAAATAATAAAATTGCACATTTAATGTGTACATTCAGTGTACCGTAACTCTCAAGTAATAAATATATATGTAAATATTTGTATCATAGAAAAAAGATCAAATTAAATAAAAAATAAAGAGATATATATTAATTGGTTGTGGCACAGATAAAACATTTTTTTTTTCTCCTAAAAATAATAGTAAAATAACATGCAGCAGTCTCATACAGTATCTCATTATTTTAATGATTTTAGTCATTTTGTTTTTCAAATATTAATAAGCAGTGAAGTAGATTTGCCATAAAAAAATAATAAAGGATTATGCAACAATCACACACACACACACACACACACACACACACACACACACACACACACACACACACACACACACACATATATATATATATATATATATATGATATTATGATTTTCCTATTGTAATACAACCATGGTATTATGCATCAAAAAGTATTTAAAAAAATATACTTTTTTATTTACATTCTTAAATTATATATATTTTTTACGTTTTCATAAATATGTAGGAAAAACTGAGATGGCAATGGTGTTGAGTGTGATCTAGTGTAAATAGGCCTGTCTTTTTCTTTATTGTAGTTCTCCTCGTTCACCAAGCAGTGGTTCTTACAAAGCTACAATCGCTGCTAACTAACACCAGATGTTCCTACTGTAGGCTGTGTAAAGATCCTCCTCTGCAATCCGTACAAAAATTACGTCTTGCACAAACACGTTGTCTCTGTTTAATTCATCAATTTCTTGATCCCTTCTCATTCATTAAACTATATGAAGGTCCTGGTAAAAGAAATAAAAGTGTGGGAAAAACTGTGGGAAACGGCAAGAGAAGCCTAACAAACTACAAAAGAAACACCTTGAAATCGGCTCTTCTCTATTTCCATTCACTCGCTCTCATTTTCCTTTCAATGTTCCTCCTCTGACTATCCAGCCCTAGAAAAACCGTTTCATTTATACGAGCTATCAGAGCCTCCTTTGTTCGGCTGGCATCTGTCATTAAGCAATCAGGCCGGACTGGCTGATTCTTCCTGTTGGCCAGAGGAAGGGCTTCGCTGCCGACTGCACAGAAGCGACTGCTGCAGAATGTCAAAAAAGAAAATGATTATTTAAAACTACAAACCTCACTTTCCCTCTCATCCCGAGCTGGAAACATCCGTATTGCATTACTCTCCCTGGCTACCTTAGTTTCTATTTTTTTTCTGTCTCAGCTCAGGAGGTAAGAGGGATTTCATTCCTGGCCGTGCCTTTGGGCCAGACCCTAAACTCCACTAAAGCTCGGTCTGGAGAAGGAACCAGCTCCCCAAACAGGTGAGCGTCCCAGGTAACAAAGGCACAGTGTGAGTGATTACAGCCATCATCACAACATTCCTCCAAGCCTACAAGCTAAGTCCATGTGAAAAAGCCCAATCCATGGTTCGCAGGTTTTCAATGCTGCCACTCCATTGGCAGGGTCTGTCATCCCCCCGTCTGTGAGGGGGGTTGATGACCCCAGTGTTTGCCCCCCCTCCCCTCACTTTCCCATCACAGTTGGCCCACGCAAAGGGTAAGAGAGGTAGAGGGGAAAGAGGGAGGGAGCGTCTTACCTGTGGGTTGGACACAGGATATGGAGAACAAAGAGAGTTATTTAGACCCACTTCATTCCAATCCACAGTTTGTGCTTGAACAGTCATGGAATTCAAACAACCAAGTAAAACAAAGCTCTCTGGAAGCGTGACCTTCCTAAAACCGAGGCTTTTCGCACTCCAGCGTATTGATACGGAAAAGAGCAGAGGCCAGATTCATGAAAATCTTCTTAAGAAAGGAATAATTTTCATTCATTTAAAGATGTTTGTAAAAAGTGCAAATCTTAGAAATTTTCTTAAGAAAATTTTTCTTTTTTAAGAAGACAATTATAGGCTTTGGTGACATCTGATTGTATGGTGCTGATCAATATAAATCTTTGTTTTTTTTGTTTTTTTGGTGATGCCTACTCTCATAATCACTCTCAACTTGCTTTGGGGGAGTAAAAAATTTGGAAACATGTTTTTAATGCACCATGTCCTTTAAATACTGACTGTCAAAGAGCCTGTCGCAAGATGGCATGCTTTGTTGCATTCTGTAACACTGTATTTCTTTTCAGGCATTCAAATACTTCCAAAGTTTTATTTTTAGAACAATTTTAAGAAGGAAAAAAAAAACAGATTGGAACATTCTTAAGAAATGTTTTCAGGAGTAAAAGCATTCTTAACTAGCAGTTAAGAAGAATTTCATTACTTATATAATTTGTGAATCTGGCCCCTACGTAAACTCGGAAACTACGGAAAATATGGTTCAGATTTGGTCAAACACGGTCTGGTTCATCAACACCCATGCACAAGAGCCAAATGTTCCATTGCAACCCTACCTTATAGATGTGACGCCAGTTAAAACAAAAGTCTGTCCAAATAGGAAGAAAAGCAAAAACCTACTCTTATTAACGGTATTATATCAGCATATCTAAAACATTTTTTCACATATTGTCTAAACTGTGGATCTTAATTTAAAACACAATGTTGCTTCAATCCAAAAATCTCTTTATTTATGCATAAGGATAAGCAATCGGCTTCAAAACCATCATCTGTCACCACATTGTTTGTAACACTACATTTTCCACAGATGCACAACCCTTATTGCTTTTAGGCCCCATTACTGTGGGCTGCTGGGTAAGAGAGGGGCCGATGCTGAGAGAGGATAGACAGACTGACTTTAAAAGCTCTCTGTTCTCTTTTTAGTCATTCCAAAACACATCAGGGCTCCTGCCTAGGGACTTCTAAAGCCCTGACAGCCAAAAGACACTACCTGCGTCTAGACGTGAAAACACATTCAATCCACAGAGTCAATCGCGTTCCCGAGCACACAACAAGCGCATGGAAAGTTATGATAATGACTTATTTCACTTTCAAAAGAGTCACTCCTCTATTTTGGTTTGCTCCAAGGAGTTTGAGGAATTTTGATGGAACATTTGCTTGTGGTATTGGCCAGAAACACTGTATTTTAAATAACAAAGCTATCTACCTAAATAACTGAGAGGAAAACTGAAAATTTTAGAATGATGATGTTAGACTACAACACTGTGTTAAGTTGTTTTAAAGTCATAAGATGTCACCAAAAAATGCACTTCTAAAAAAAACAACAGCAAAAAAAAAAAAAACGTAAATTCAATCCCAGTTGTAAACTGATAAGTGCTAAAAGGAGGTGCTAAAACATCCCGTTTGCAGTGTCACAGAGTTGGCCTCAGGTATGCATCGGCAGAGGTATGGGCGGGAATAATTGAAACCGTTCCCATCTCGGCAGAACCAGGGAGGAGAACTGTCCCGCAGACGGCTCTGTGTTGTTTTCTCTCCCGGCGAGCCGTGGCCCTTCCCCACTGAGAGGGAGCATGGCCTGGCCTCCAGAGACACACATTCCCACTCTCCACCTCTCACCCAACACACAAGAATGCTTTCATCCCCAACACGTCCTCACACTCAGGTACTGCACACATTATACCACACAAGCTGGAGAAATTGCACACAATAATTATTGTATAACCAGTTGTGGTATAACCAAAGATAACCATGCCAAATAAACCTGTGTGCTGATATTAAATGTGTGGTTTGTAAAAAAAGATTTTTTTTTTTGTGCCCTGATCTCTCCTAAAAAAATAAAATAAAATCAATCAATCAATAAATAAATAAATATGAAGGAAAGAGTTATTAATGGGCTTATTTTAGTTTCAAATTTAATTGTGGATATTTCCAAGGCAAAATTGAAAAGTAAATTAGCTGTTAATTTTATGCACATACAATACTAATCAAAAGTTTGGGTTCAGTATGATTTCTTTTTTTTTAAAGAAATTAGTACTTAATTAGCAAGGATGCAAACTAATGAAAAGGGGCACTACATACATTTGTAATTTAACAAAAAATTGCTATTTTAAATAAATGAAATTTATTTTCATCAAAAAATCCTGGGAAAAAGTATCAGGGTTTCTACAGAAATATTAAGAAGGACAACTGATTTTAACAAAGTTAAAATACAAAAGAACACATGGATAATATTATTTTTTTCTTGAGCAGCAGATCAGCATATTAAAATTATTTTTGAAGGAACATGTGCCCCCAAAGACTGGAGTAATGGCTGCAGAACATTCAGCTTTGTCATCACAGAAAAAAAAAAAAAAAAAAAAAAAATATATATATATATATAAATATATTAAAGAATAATATACATTTTTTTTAAATAATATTTCACAATATTTCAGTTGTGCTGTATACGGTATATATATTATTTAGTCTTGATGAGCATATTATTCAAAAAATTAAAAAACTCTAAACTTTTGAATGGTAGTGAACTTAATGCTACATGTAAATAAATATGACAAAATGTAATATACAGTGGATGATTTTTTTTTCATAAATATCCTTTATAAAAATCTAATAATAAAAAGGGCACAGTAATATATTTGAATAATTGAAACATACAAATATATTGGTAACACTTTATAATAAGGTTCATTAGTTAACATTAGTTAACTTCTTTAGTTAACATGAACTAATAATGAAAAGCATTTATTAATCTTAATATTCATTTCAACATTTACTAATGCATTATTAAAATCGAAAGTTGTGCTTGTTAACATTAGTTAATGCACTGTGAATTAACATGAACTAACAGTAAATGTCTGTATTTTCATTAACATTAATAAAGATGTATAAATACTGTAATATATTGTTCGTTGTTCATTCATGTTAGTTAATACATTAACTTACATTAACAAATGGGACCCTATTGTAAAGTGTTACCAATATATATATATATTATTATTATTTTTTTTTTCAGAAACACACTTTTTAAATTAACCGTTCAATAAAATTATTCATAAAAATGCTACCGGACATTCTGCGCACTCTCTTAAAATCAAACTTGCGGTTCCTGAAAATAACCACTAAAATCTTCCGCTCTCATGAAGAAATTTGAATCAATATACTGCAATCAATACAAGGATCATATTGCTGACAAGCATGAAATATATTCTGTCACTGTACAATATAAATAATTAAAAGAGCCAAAAAAAAACAAGACAGAGTGTCTTTTTCCAAAGACATCTGCGTGTTTAAGTATCTGCTAGGTCACAATAGTGTGTGTGTGTGTGTGTGTGTGTGTGAGTGTGTGTGTGTGTGTGTGTGTGAAGTAGATTCCTTATGACCAAAACGACTTTTCCATTGCATTACCTCCCTCTATAACAACATTCATGCAATTAATTCAGAATATATCAAAAAGTGCAGGAAAGCAGGCGGAACGGTGAACAAATAACACAACCTATTGACTGCACAGAATAATTTAACACAACACAATGCAACATGACCCCACACATTACCAACAAACTCTGACATTTTAATCAGACAGGATATGACCACGAGAAAATGCATCCAGGTTGATTTAAACAATAAACAGTGATATTCACAAGTCTTAGTATTGTTTCATTCCCCAAAATGAGCATTGTAAAAGTTTGGCACGAAGCAAATGCTGAGAGGCTGATGGTGTATTTCTGGACAGTGCCGGCTGTCCTTTGCACATTTGTGTAAGTAACACAGTTGACAAACACCAATCACCATTAAGCATTTGTATGTGCAAAGCCAGAGGGAAATCCCTTTATGGCTTTGACTAAATTAGACCAAGCATGTGCATTTCTTCAAGGTCTCAGAGCCATATCTGTTTTGGTATTTACAGCTTGAAATTCTCCCATAATTTCGGTCTGTCTTTCTGAACACCCATGTTAAGTTCAAAGAAAACATTCTGTTAGGGTTTAAAGTGGAGAAAGTGAAGTTTTCTGCTATTGCATGCAACTGTCGTTTTAAGAGAAATGTCCTTAGCTTTAAAGTGTCAAAATGAAATGTAATAATTCCGTTGCTGAGATATAGCAGAAAGGAAAAACGGCGCATTGCGCAATCCAATCATTTTACAAGATGCCTCGGCAGCCGAATCATACCAAAGTGGTTTAAACACATGAAACGGAATCAAAATACAGGACAGATGTTGTGAAAAAGCCACATTTAAGCTTTGTCACAAAACTGTCTTTTTTTTCTCTTCTTTTTTAAATGACTGGGGCGGGGGGCATATCCATTATACAAAGTACAGCGGGCACAATTTAGTGTAGCCAAACATACGGAAATATTTAACAGCCAATTGCTGCCAATTAACTTTGATCAAGATGAGTGCGATTTGGAATCTCCCCGTCACTCGAATGTCTCAGGCAGCACAAACATTTTCTTTCTCCCTGGTTCTTGTGGCAGGAAAAGCAGAGCGATGCCGTTGACTAATGAGACTTGGCAGGCTCGCAACAGTTCTCCTCACACTTAAGTATCAAACAAAACATTTCCTCCTCTGCGGGGTCAGCCATGAGTAGGACACAGAGGAAAATCAATGGGTCAGTGGTGTCGGGTTCTGGGGAGGAGGGAAAGTGGCTCACCAGTGGTGTCTGGGCTCGGGCTAGTTCTGTTAGATCTGGTCTGGTGTGGAAAGTCTGCTACTTAAAAGCATAGTTTAGTCAAAAATGAAAATTATTTTATCGTTAATCCACCCTCATGCCATTTCAAACCTGTATGATTTAAATTCTTCAGTTGAGTACAAAAGAAAATATTTAGAAGAATGTTTGAGCTGCTCTTTTTCATGCAATTACAATGAATTCGAACTGAAGATTTCAAAAAGGAGGCAAATAATCATAAATGTTGTGCATGACTTAGTTTCTATATTCCAAGTCAAACGACTGCTTTGTGTAGGATTGAATTTATTATTATTATTATTCACTGATAATCTTCCACTGCAAACGGAATCAGTGAGTTTAACCCTGTAATGCCTGACATATAAAATAATAATAGTCTTTTTAAATGGTTGTTCAATAAATATTTAGACAAAAAAGGGTATATCATAATAAATCAGCTTTTATGGCTCATATATTACATATTGAGATGAAGAAGGAAGAAGAAGAAGAACATTAGGTATAATCAAGTAAACATAAGTTGTGTCAGTCCTGTAAGTGTTCAATTTGAAATATTTCTAATAATATAATAGTTAGTGTTACATTTTCTTTATATAAATCTGAAAATTCACAGCAAATATAAATGTGCACCACATATTGAAAGGATGTTTTAATAATTATATTAAAAGGCCTTTTACTTGCTAAAAAAGTATAAACTATAAATCACAAAACAATCACACTTTTTTTCAGCAAAGTTTAGATCCTGTTGATAATTTTGTCTTAGACATTTGCATATAAAAATGATACAGAACCAAATCTATTATTTTTGTGAATGAATCATTCAGAACAGTTTCTGAAACAAATTCTCTGATTAATTTAACGACAACTTAAATGTTAGTCTTTTTCTAACACATAGCTATAGGATAGCTTTAAAAAAATAAGAAAGTAAGTAAAAAAAAAAAAAAAAATTGGAGGGGGTGAACTGGCTTTTTGGGGGTTTTGTGGATTTGTTGAATTGTTCGACAGTCCATATTTTCAGACCTGAAGCTATTTTAACCAGCAATATCACTGATCTGTTCAAATCACTAAATGAAGCGCTAGCTCAAGCAACACCAGATCTGGTCAAACTTAACTTCACTGCTATGAACACGTGGAGCGCTGCCAATCATGAGCAGAAGTGACCCTACCGGTCTCGTTTTCACCCCTCACCAGGCCGGGCAGACAGACACCTAGATACGCTCTCAGTAACTGCCCCCGGGGGCAGATTTTACACTGATCCGACATGAATCAGGCAAGGCAGCCGTTTTCAGACCGTGACAGAGAGTCTGCGGCCGGAGCGGACAGAGACACCGAGCACACAGCATGACACGCAGACAGTCAGAGCACATACAGAAATATTAGAAGCTGACAAATTGGCCTGGGCGGCAGGGAAGGGAGGGGGCCTGTGGTGGGAGCAGGCCGGGGAGACTGACAGCACATGTAAAATTCATAGTGTCCCTTGGGCTCCGAGGTAATACTTCACCACTGAGGGACGTTAGCGAGAAATAGGCACCCTGCTATTAAATGGTTGTTGATGCTATGGCTTAAACTTTAATGGACTGCTCTTGTGCTCGTAATGTAATGTATACACTCTGTTGTGACTTATCCACATCTTGGGGCTGGGTTTTAAATATGGCCGCTAAGAAAGCAAGCTGTAGAAGTCATCACCATATTAGAGGGCTTGCAATAAACTCCACAGGGGGTGAAGACAGGTATGGTGATCGCAAAAAAAGAAAAAAGAGAAAAAAAAAGGTAGCTCCCAAAGTAAATAAAAAAAGTGCTGGACTTACTTCCAAGTCATTGAAGAAGAAATGTGTGTCAGCCAAGTTGAAGATCATCTCTTCCATTCTTAGTCCCAATGACACCGATGTTGGTGGATCCTGATATACACAAACACACACACACAGAAAACAGATCTAAAATCATTCATTTTTCCATGTTTAGATCATTTATATTTAATTGTATTGTAATTGTAATATTTAATAAAATGTTATATATAATTAAATGTTATACTAAAATGTTAAATTATATCTATATATAGTCATAAATGGCTTAAACTTTCATTGATTTTCTATCTTTTATATATTTATTATATTTTTTTTCCATAATTACTTACTTAACATTTAGATATTCATATGGCTTTAATGGATATATAGATAGTTATGGACAGACAAAACATACATCTTTTAGAATAAAATATATATAAAAAACACACCTCTGCCAAAGCCAGTTCTACAAGGTTTGAGAATTAATAATTTCATTTTCATCTAAAAAAGAAGCAGGGCTTAATTTTACACTCTGTAGGCAGTAAAACCCAATCTTAGATGCGTTATGAGTTAAAAATGAGCTTGAGGTCAAAGTGTCATCATAAATATATCACTGTCCACATACCTCAGAGCCAAGATCATCTTTCTACACATTACTACTGATGCATTTCACCCCCATTTCCCCCAAACAATCTTCTCACATCAGATAAAGCATTTTACAACTATTGGTTAAAAGGCTGAAGTTGGGAATTTAATAGAAACTTCTAGAAAGAGGAAGATGCACAAAACAGCTTTAGCAAGTGATGTTCAAACCCGTGCACTGGCAGTAATCAAAATAGATTATACACTTAAAATATAATGGACTCTTTTATTTTTAAATGTATTCAAAGTATTCAGTTTCCACGGTAATGCAATACTGGCAGTATTGGCGATCTCGTGTTGTGTTTGAGCTGACACAAAGATGGGAGCGACTGCTCTCGAAACTCTTAATGAATCATTTGCAGAGTGTTTTTCTCTTTAATACCACTTTAAAGAAAACTCATTACGAAATTACACCTTTCAGGATTACAAACTTGCCTTTGCACATATATGTTGTCAGTTTTCTCATCTCGATCGAGCTACACGGTGCATTTCAAGTGAGAGTTCACAGCGTTGAAACAAAGCAACACTGTAGTACGAGCTTAAAACAAGGCCACGGGGTTTATTAAATGGATATTTAGACTAGTATTCAATTTAAAATCATCTTTTGTAATCTTCATTCCACAGAGGCTTATTTTTCTAATCGGGGCTGCTCTCTGGTTGTTCATTAAGAGGATAAAGCAAGTGTGCGAATGAGAGAGAAAAGCGAGGGAGGGGATTTATTCCAGTGTCTGTACAGCCGTGCTGAGTCAGAGAGCTCTGCTGCAGGGATTAGAGCTTAAAGCCACCTGAAGAAACGCCGGAGCTTTTTACTGATTACATGTCAAACTCAACAATGAAAATGTTTTAACTGCGGACAGCGGGAGGGCAAACCACACAAGAAGAACAGGACACCAGCAAAGACACTGATGAGGTTTTCAATTGATGTTCACACACTGCGTATAATCTACAAATTAGTACACATAATTGAATTTTTTTCCTATTTAAGTTCTATTTTTCATGGTTTTATATGAGTTTTCTGTTTAATATATTTGTAAAACCTATGAAACATTTTTTTTTCAGGATTATTTTGAGAATATAAAGTCCAAAACATTGGCATCTATTTAAAATCAAATCTTTTGTAACATTATAAATGCCTTTCCTATCACTTTTTACAAAATTTAATACACCCTTGCTGACTGAATGTATTAGTTTCTAAAAAAAAAATCTTACTGATCCCAAACTTTTGAACATTTGTGTACGTGAAATTGAAATATTTAACCCACATGTTCTACTCAGATTGACTTTCAGAGACTCCAATTATTTATGTGTAAAAGTGATGTAAAATGAAACCTCTAATTCTGCCATCAAATTCTAATAGGGGAACTTTTTAAATGTGAAATGTCAATTTTATATTTTGTAGTAACAGTTGGAACTCCAGAATTGGGTTTTGACCTCAAAATTAAAAAAAAAAAAAAAAAAAAATTATTAATTAAAACAAAAGAAATTAGCAGGCATGCATGTTTTGCATGTGAAAATCCATTGCAATTATTCTTTGTTTATACCCGAGGTCTCCAAACCCTAAACTTGCACGTTAGCAAGTTAAAATGATGTTTATAATCGGTTCTCATGAGTACAGGAAGTCATCAACCTGATACTTCAATGTGAAGTATGTTTTCTGAGCTATTAAAAGCCAAGGAGTCTCTCAGACTGAGAAAAAGAACATGAGGGTTAATGAAAAAAAGTGATCAATAATTTCACAGTTTATATACACTACCGACTTGCTCTCATGTTCCTCTTAATTATAAAAATGATATAAGAAGCTTTTAAATATATAGCCTAAATCAAAAATAGGTTATTTTTTTGTTAAGCACTTCTCCAACACGTCTGAATAATTTAACCCTTCCATCTATTTTAAGCTTTCCGGTCAGTGGACTTAATATAAACACCTGCGTATGTATCTGACAGTTAATAAAAGCAGGTTTGGAGCTGAGAGGTATGCAAAGTGCACTTCTCTGGCCCGACGAATCCTCTCCAATTAAATCTAAACAATCATTCAGCGGGGGAGTTAAGAATACAAGCAGGCCGGAGAGCCAGAGGGTCTTCTGCTCTCACGGCCACCTGTCCCCACACATCAGTGCCACCCGAAGGGCGCCAAGTCCTCCCCTCCGAAACCCCCCTCACCCCGCAAGCTTTCCCTCCAGGGCTGATGGCCACACAGCTGGCCCGAACCATCAGCTTTATGAGAGCGAGCTGCCCTGATGCCAATTAGGAGAACTGATAACCACGGCAGTGAGCTTTCCAACATGGCTCTATTTATAGAGCTCTTCCTCAACGGTTTCGCTGGAAGAAATGCATTTTGCCGGGTTTTCTTACTGTTTATGTCATCTGCGCCTCATATCGGAGAACCGTGAAGCACCTTGGTTTTTAATGTAAGGGTTTGAGATGAGTGTGCTGATATGATTCAAGAGAGCATTATGCGGTTTGCGATGTTGCAGGGTAGATGGGATAAGCACATTTCTAGTGGAAGGGCAACGTGTAATCAGATTTCGACAGCAGAGAGGAGAACCAAGAACGATTTGGCCCTTAAGAAACATTTCTTATTATTTGCAGCGTTGAAAACACTTGTGCAGCTTGATATTTTTGTGGAAAGCGGGATACTTATTTTTCAGAATATTTTCATTCTAACATGCTGATTTGGTGCTCAAGAAACATTTTATAAATCTTTTATATCTCTAATTCTCCCATTAATATTTTGAAGTATGTTCCTCTGACCAATTAAAACCCAGGAGACATAAGTTATTAAGCTTGAAACATGACGTTTCTATATTATAGTAACAACTGAAACTTCAGATTGGGTTCTGTTTGACCTTAAAAGGAAACACATACACTTATAAATGAAGGTTGGTTAGGAGAAAGGACCTTAAAATCAGATGTGGATGCACCGACAGCTCAGTGTGTGTGTGTGTGTGAGTGTGTGTGTGAGAGAGAGTGGACACGGTTGAGGCGCTCTCAGAGTTTTGCTTCTTTACCCAGCATGCACAGCCGAGATAAAGTAAATAAACAGTGCAGGGTCGAGGGCCAGGGCTCCCTCACCCTTAAAACAAAACACCACCCCCATCAAACACCCTGCCTGAGGAACAAAGAGAACAAACCAGCCGCTGGGCCCCGTTCCACTGACATCCGAGCGCCGCTGTCATCTACACTCACCACAAAGAAAAAACCCTTCAAGAAGCTCAGCCAAAAAATGCCAAGTCTGTGATTTATTCCCTCAAACAAGGAAGCAGCTTTTTACATTCTTCTGACACAAAGAGGTTTTAAAAACACATGCATGTTGAACTCAGATTTAGTTTTTTTTTTTTTTGTGAAACTATCATTTGGTGAACTATACGAACAGTCATGGAAGTTAAATAAATCCATGAGATCACCGACGAAGCCTGAGAATTGCAGATCACCGTATTTCCCAAATTGTTTGTTTTGAGAGTTCAAATATAGCTTATGATGGTTTACATAAAATAACAAATACAACAACCACAGAAGTAAACTGCTTCTTATTGCATGTTCATATCCTCTTTGGCATTATGCTTTAATAAAACGATTATATAAATAAAGGCAATCATATAAATATAAATAAAGATAAACATATAGACATATATTGTTATATACATTTTTGTATAATAAAATATTATATATCTTATATACAATACCCAAACATTTGGGGACAGCAATAAATTAATGTTTTTTTTTGTTTGTTTTTTTATTCTGCAATCAATCATTAAATTTGTGAAAAGTGAAAGACATAAAAAAATGTTACAAAAGATTTTATTTGAAATAAATGCTGTTCTTTCAAACTTTCTATTATTTTAACAACACAAAATATTAAGCAGCACAACTGCTTTCATCATTGATGATAATAATGTTTTATTTTATTTGAGGTTGTTTTTTCAGCAAATGAGCCTTTTAAAATTATTTCTGAAGGATCATGTGACACTGAAGACTGGAGCAAATGATGCTGAAAATTCAGCTTTGCCATCACAGGAATGACATTTTAAAATATATTAAAACAGAAAACTATTTATTTTAAATTGTAGTAATATTTCAATATATTGTTTTACTGTATCTTTGATCTAATAAATGCAGATGTCAGATATATATATATATATAGGGACTCTTTGCCTTTATTTATAAAGCAGTATGTAACTCTAAATTTAAAAAGAAAATGTTTCTCAAGTTTCATCAACTGCAATGCAATAATACATTAACCTCACTCAAAGGGCAGTTAAGGCAAACACTTAATTAAACTTAGCAATGAACCATTTCTGAAGGACAGAAAAACCCTTAAGAAGTGTCAATGGACATTCTCAGTGCAACTGGTTTGTAATCCATGCCTGTTTCCAGCCACATAACTCAGACAGCTGCAGGCCGAGCTGAATGCCTGCAAGGCCTCGACGATCTTATTAAAAAAAAGAAACAATTACACTGAACTCTAAGTTCCTCGAAGCTGGACGGTGTTCCCAAACAGACCCTCTTTCTGTGTATTTTCCTAAGCTTTGCCGCCATATTTGCCTGTGTTTGCATTCAAAATACATCACTTACCCTTCCGAATCTGTTGGCGTAAGACCCCGTGAGCAAGGAATGGAAAACGATGATTGTTTCATCCAAGTCCCAAATGAACACGCGCTGAGAAAAGAAAGAGCAAAATCAATGGCTCACTCAGCATGCAAGATGATCTGCTTGTCAATAAGAAGGGTGCATAGATTCATGCGCCCTGGGATCGGTAGATATACAGCACTGATGGTCACCTTAGCACCCCGCAACTGTGGGGAGAACCCATGGATAATCCATCTCCTGCCCCCGATGCATTAGCACAATCAATACCAACAAACTAATTAACTAGATTTGTTAACATGGCATGATGTCAGCATGCTAATGGGGCCGAAACCTTCCAGAGATTCAGGTCATGTTAATGAAAAGACCACGAACTCTGTATATCTCAGATATATAAATATACTTCTGCACTGAGCATTTAATGTAGAAACAAATTGTAAACAAGTCTGAATTTTCTATATATATATATATATATATATATATATATATATATATATATATAATTTTTTTTTTTTTAAACACAAGACAGACATTTTTTGGGAAATCTGCTTTTTACAAAACTTAATGCAGGAAAACTATTTACAAGAGATCTGAAATGATCTATTTGCTTTTTTTTTTTTCGTCTTCATGTCGAAGCATGCGGCATGCACACAAAATAAACAGACAGAAAACCGATTTAGGCTTTTGCATGCTAAGCGTGCAAAACATGCAAAACAAAGCTTTCACCAAAAAAAGCATTTACATGTTGTAACATGTAAAGCTGAGCATGGAAGCGCACTCGGCGTCACTCTTTAAACATGTCAACGCATTGTTTTTAAGGCGAAGCAGTGAGCAGAACGGACGCGTCTAGATAATCAAAAGTATCTTCAAATCTATTGCTGCCATTCCAGCCGGATACATTGACAGAGTGGCAGCGCTCCAGTACCTCAAGGTCAGAGTCGGGAGGTGGGGATGGGTTATTGTTCCTCCTTCCCCGGCCACGTGACTTTCCATCTGAAGCCCGACGCAATCGATCTGAATCTGAATCTTTAATGGGGGTTGATGGACTGTGGATTGTACTGTACTCTGCTGCAGAAAGAAAGGAAGGCAAAAAGTATATGAAAAGAGAAAAATAAAAAAGGCTTTCACCTTCACATTGTGGCTGGATCTGTTTACCTCATCTGTGTTCAGCGCTGTAGCTACTGCCTAAATATCATGTTTATCAGTTCTCCTTATACTCTAGACACCATTTAAGCTTTAGTGATGGCAATGAGGGTGTTATTCACTATACCATCCTTCCCTAATTACAAGGCAAATGTAAGAAAAGACTGAGTCATTGGGGGAGCAAAAATAGACTAAATAACTGGTAATATTCTATCCAATATGATGATGGCAGCTTCTTGTTTACAGAACTATGCAATATAAATTTTGGCTGATTCAGATAAGGTGATAATTATTTTCGAATTATGGCCAATGAAGGATAAATGGCAGACATTAGGAACAATAATAAACAGATATAAATAATAGATATTAACTTTATCTAAAAAAAATTGAACATAAAAAAAATGAAACAACAACAAAAAAAAACATACTAGAAGTTAATTTAAGCATCACTATAATGCATATACAACATTACACACTCAAGTTAGTCTTTGAAAATGCTAAATAAAATATTTGTAATTATATAGATAATGTATACATTTATATTTACTAAACATATTATGTAAATACTAAATATTCATATATAAATTATTTTGAAATTGAAATGTAATAATTAAAAAATAGTTAATTAATAAAAAATGTATAGATTTTTTTTTCTATGAGATTTTTCTTATTTTTTTAAATTAATTATGACCAATTGTTAGATGACAGCAAGAAAATCTAAATGTAAAGAACACTTGAAATGATACACAATCAACTGATATTTCTAAAAAATAATTATCTAATCAGTCCGATAACCAATATGGTATCCATATATTGTTTTGAATGACAAATCCGGTAATTTTCTTTCTTTCCTTCCTTTTTTTTATGGACATACCCTTTAATCCTAAACATTATACACTGAATTGAGTTCAAAATATGAAAATTAAAAATTAGCCGAAATTAGCCAATCACATCTCGTATTTGCAGCAACTTGTAGTATTATTACCTCCATACTTTTTTCCTCCCTCGAACCAAGCTTTCTTACCTGCCGGTTGCTCTGAGAGGGCCTGGCTGGTGATCCCTGATGGAGGCTCCTGTAGGGTGTAGGTGGCAGTGGTGGAGGGTGTGGTGGGGCTGGTGTTGTTACTGGTCATGTATGGAGAAGTGTAAGGGCTACTGTTGTAATACTGCGCATACTGACTCTGGCCAAAAGCTGGGTAGGAGGGGTAGTCCTGCAGAAAGACATCAAGGCGGTAATGTGAGATAGCCGCACGCAACGCTGCTACTTTACAGCGCAGATTCCAAAACGTAAATGTGAACATATGTCTCCTGAGTGCTACATCTGGACAGCGATCTGTCTTCACTCTTTTTTCCTCCACTCATGGCATAATTCATACGCAAAAAGAGCAAGAAGGTAATCCTTGCGTACAGTGGTTGAGACATTTAGAGTGATTCATATCATGTGAGTAATATGCGAGTGTACACATGTTCTATAAAGGCTTACAGGAGGAAGGGAAAAAAAAATACTGGGCGCATGTGGCAAATGGAGGAAATGTGATTTCAACAGACTAGATAGTGAAGGATAGCAATTCAATTACAGCTACCTGTTGTGTACTATTGAATCCAGTTGAGTTTGTGAGGGAATTGTTTCCAGCGTACAGCCCTGAAGTTGTTGTAAAAGTGCCTCCTATGAGAGAAAGAGACATAACGGTGAGTTATCGCAATGCAAAACAGAAAGATCGAATCAAATGAGGCTTTGTTTGCAACTGATGTCATCCTGAGGACGATAAGCGTAATATAACCTTCAAAATAAACCTCATTTTTAAATTGTAGATGGGGGTTGAGTTAAGCAAGACCTAAACCACTTCAAAGGCATTTATGACAGAGCCTTGCAGGTACTATAGGGGCATGAGGGATTGTGTGTGTGTGTGTGTGTGTGTGTGTGTGTGTGTGTGTTGGTGGGTGAGATATAATCGTGCTTTATCATCTTTCTCCATATCAGTGATTGGAACTTGGACCACGGTCGGAAAGAAAGAGGAAATGGGGTAGGGTCTATTATTTCATCCTTCGCTACCTTTACAATGACAGATAGTGCCACTGTTGTGAATGAGGGGGAGGGAGGGGGGGGGGGTGTTTTACCTGACATCAAGTCTCAATGAATATGCATATCTGTCTTCTTTTCAAGCTGCTCTAAGAAGCACATTCTGGGTAATTAAATCTCTCTATGGAGAGATAGCATCTAATGACTTAATAACATACATGACATGAGTTATAGAGGTACACTGTGTTTCGAGGAGCTTCTTGGAGTCACAGGGCTCAAAGCGTGTGATTTTTATAAATAAATAGATTAAAATGTTAAAAATAAGAGGTTTGGAAGTTATTTTTTTATTTAATTTTTTTTTTTTTTTTTTTTTTTTTTAGTTTCAGTTTTAGTGAACTATATCAACACTGCCGGAGAAATGACGAGAACAACTGAACAGCTGAAATAATAATTCAATCAAGTGTCAAAAAAAAAGGACTTTTATAAACTTAAAAGTTGTATATTTTAAATAAAAAAAAATGTATCCTATTCATTCCCATTGTGTCTCAACGTAACCTTGATTTTTGCTTCTAGAAAATGAGGGCCGAGTGAAAAATACTTTTTATGGTAATAAACATTATGCCACAAAAGTTATATATTGATATTAACATGTACTAAATTAAAAATATTAGCATTTTTCCCAGAAGTTTTCTTACACTAACAAAACCGGGCAATAAACTAATAAACAGCAGTAATACCTACTGCTAAAAGTTGTGGGTAACCTTGGAATCATCAATCACTATCTACCCTTTTCCTGATGTAAAAATGGCCGCTGCCATTTGTAAACTCTATGGGTAAAGCTTCCGGACTCATTTGTGTCCAGCTATTTTTAGCTGTACAAAACAGTTTGTTTTGCTGCTTGATATTGACAATTGATGTATCCTATCATATTATATTAATCTGTTATCATAATTAAGAACACACTGGTTTGTACTGCAAACAGTTTTACCGTTTACTGCATATTGTCATTCTCCTCGTTATTTACCTATAGCGGCTAATGAAACGGAAGTCTCACCCATAGGCTTATTTCGGCGTTGGGGAAAAAGGTGGATACATCACTATACATCACAAAATTAACTCAGTCTGTCTAAATAAAAAAGGTAACTGGACATTTGTTCAGCAAAAAAAAAACAAAAGCAAAGTCTTTCATCTTCTGATGTTCAAGAAAATGAGGCCCCTCAGATTATAATAAACAGCTTTACTTGAGGACTACTCTCTGACTCAAAAAGCAAGTTTGCTTCTTTTTCTAGTTTTTAAAGAACAGCAAGAGGTGCTCTAAAAGCTGTTGCTTTTTCCTCCCCAGACTTGGGCCGTCACATAAAGTGAGACGCATGAATTTCCCAGTGCACAACAAATTAGCTGAATCCACAGTTCAAAAAGTCATAAAAGCCAGGACTCGTAGGAAAGCAGTTGACTCCAGAGAGACTCCGGAGCCACATAAAAGCCAAGCAAGACCCCCTCCGGTCCCAAAAGAATGACTCCATGCTGAGAAGAGGCCTGGTTTTTCCCAGGGGCAAAAACTCCCCCGTTCCTCCCCCTCTCCACTCTGTCTTGCTCCAGTTAGTTCACTCAAGACGAGACACTGGCTCTAGTTATGGCCTCTCCAATTGGGAGTCCATTTGCTTTGCTTGATCAGTCCTCTTGCCATGGGCTATGTCTATCATCAGTGCACAATATTTGTAGCAGAGGGTTTGTAGGCCTCTCTAGGGAGCAAGCGATCAAGTCCAGATGGGCTTCTTTAAAAAGCAGTCTGCTGCTCCTCTCACACGGTGTGCAGAATGGAGGGAGGACCAATCGTTGCTGTAATTATCTTCTACTTTGAGAAAAAAATCAGTGAGAAAAGCACCTCTCTTGCTCTTCTCGTGCTTTAGAGCCATTATGGTTATGGAAAAGGAAGCAAAGCTCAAACAAGTGTGAAACTGGAATATTAATTCCTAATTTATTCTTGGATATACTGAAGAAATTCAAGAAGTCTTAAAATTAATTGGTATAAAGCGATTCAAATCTCTGCTAAAAGAGAGGAATATATGTATATATATTATATGTATGTATATGTATATATATATAAAGCAAATGAAATCACCACAAAGGAGATCATTCAAAGATAATAATTACATATTTTTGGCAGAACTAGCAAATAACTGATTATACATTACAAAAAGTAGCTTTAGAACTCAACATATTATTTGTTACAATTTCTTTAATTTAACAAAAGCCGGATCACTAATACTCTGAATCTTGATATGAAATAATATCAGTTAACACTCCCATATTCTTTCACCATTTCGTTAAATATATAAAAACACAACAATCTGTGATGACATTTTAAGCCAGGAAAGTCCTTCTGTGTTACATTTCTGGATCATGATCAGAAAAAGCCAGCGCCGTTCCATTAGACATGAAAGAGCAGGGTAAAAACATTAATTTAATTGTATTCCCTCTGACAGCTGGGTGCAGGCTCGCTCTACTAGGGTTATGGGACAGCAGTTGGTATTATATAGATGGGGGGGGTCTACATTTGGCTACCAGGTTGAGTCCAGACCTGACTAATCGATGAGGCACAGAGAGGAAGCCAATAGAGACAGACTGGCCTGGTTGATGGTCATCTGTCATCTGCTCTTGCAGTTAGTGGCTAATGTGTTTATGGCTGTGTGGGCTTGAAGGAAGTCTGAATGCACCTCAGTTTCTGACTTATAACAAACAGTGTCATGGTCAAATGCAACAATGAAACAATGCATTTCATCAAAATATCCTACTGTGATTAGCTATGATTTTGCAACATATCCTCTGGAGGCTAAACAATGTCCTTTAGGTGTAAAAATGGACTAGAATTACAATTTGGCATATGACACCATTAAACAGACTGGATGCATACTTTGGGTTCTATAAATTCATGACATATAGTTTCTTTGGACTTGAATGGTGTGAACAGGCCTTTAAACTTCTGCGGCTGGTACTTTGTGACACTTACAGCCCTGGTGATGAAGCTGCATCAGCAGAAGCAGAACGTTTCTACTTATGAGGCATGGAAAAGAGTCTTCAACAGACCACATTTGCCATATTATTTATTGGGAGATGCTCTGGACAGCGTTCAAAAACGTGGCGATGTTTCTACTGTCACACATGATTTGGAGATTAGAGAGCTCAGACCGGTGCTAACTTCTGGAGGCTCGAAGGAAAACACTAGAGGGAGAAAGATGGGAGAAAAAGAACGGCAGAAAATGCCTGTTGGTTTTGGAGTTGGGACAATATGTCTCCTAAGGAAAGAAAAGAAACACTAGGTGGCGGAGAGTTTGCCTGATGCACGTTTAATTCCCAGTACGCGAGTGTGACTTCCATGAACTGACCTCATGGGTGTTCCTTCTAAAGCAAACATACTTAAGAACATACATGGTTGAGTGCAAAGCAGAAAAAGGCTTGTCTTAAAGACGGAAAAATATTTGTTTTCCATCTGTGTTGGTTCTCTTCAGACATAATGCAAAAAAGTATCTGTCTAACTACAGTACAACCAAATACAACCATCAGCTTGGGGATGTTATGAATTGGTCCATGTCTGCCTTTAATTGTGATCTTTTTAAAGGGTGAATCACGGCTCTATTATCTCACTCCAAAGAGCAGTAGAGGAAAAGAGAAGAGGGTGATCCTGACCTTGCATCTGGTAACTGTATGGTGCTTGTCCCGTCTGAGGCGTGGAGAAGCTGGAACTGTAGCTGAGGAAGCCGCTCTGGCCTGGAGACTGAGCCTGGGTCAGTCCGCCCTCTGTCTTGATGCCTGCCCACAATGGACCTAAATCAGTTAGTGACACCAGAGCAGTATGATGCACAATGCTCAGTGTTACTCCTTCCACGTCAATCAAGAATGAAAGATAATGGTGGCTTGTTTCACACTGGGCCGTGGTTCAAGCAACTTTTGCATTGAAGCATTTGTGCCAAACTCAGCATGGACTTCCAAGAATTTGCTGGTCGGAGTTAAAACAAACCAGTTTTTTGATTAGATTGAATCAGGCCCAATGCAGGTTTGCGATTTGCTTCCACTCAAACAAACACGTGAACCCTCGGGAGCTTATTTGAGATCGTTCTACCTAAACAACATTATCTGTGTGCATATTTTCGCAAAGGTTTCAGAACGTTCAAACCCTTGGAAAAACAATTCTAGCTTGAGTTGGGCTCTCACAGTGTGTAGATGAGGAACTGAAATCTTTATATCTGCCTAATCTGTCAAACTAGCAAAAAATTAGTAGCTGTCTGAGGGAGACACGGAGTCTGCTAATGCAAAACAAAAGGTCAGCACAGTCCCAAGTTTCAGTTGAAGGTGGGAAAGGAGCTACCAAAGGCTGAGGTAAGTGTAAAGCCCCGTTAA
Organism: Carassius gibelio; assembly: GCF_023724105.1. Lineage (NCBI taxonomy): Eukaryota > Metazoa > Chordata > Actinopteri > Cypriniformes > Cyprinidae > Carassius > Carassius gibelio. Next base: position 12,354,002 of record NC_068394.1, read on the forward strand.
CACCAAGAACGATAACTATAAATATAACTATAAAGATAACGATATTAGCATCCACACCAGCGAACGATATCGTCTGTTTATTCTGAGCGTACGTGCGACTGCCGCTTTAAATCCTCGAGCTCGTTATAGCAGGGTGGATTCTGATTGGATGTCAATGTTTGTATCGTTCATCAGCTGGAAAAAAATCGTTCTGAAAATGATTCCAACGATACCGTTTCTCTATGCCTTTATCGTTATAGTTGTAGTGTGGACTCTGCTATTCTTTAATATTGAGAACGATTTTTAGAACTATATCTTTATCGTTATCTTTATAGTTATCGTGCTTGATGTGAACGGGCCTTTAGTCTAATCTTAGTGATCAGCACATTGTTAGCTAAGTTTTGGAATAAATCTTAACGCTACACGCTAAGTATGAGACAAAATGCTACGAATGCTACATGCTAAAGTTAAACTGCATCCAATTTGATGAGTTTCAATAAGGTTAAATGCATTAGAAGGACCAAAAAACATTAAATATTGATCATGATCTCCAAAAGTTAAGGAAATATCTGAAACGTAAAAGACGTATTACAAAACCCTCTCATATATATTAATTAGTAAGCGTTCGTCCAGTAGACATAATTTATTTATGTCTACTGGACATAAATAATTTAAAGAATTCAAACTCTTAAATTTTCTATAAATAAATAAATGAATTAATAAATAAAAAAGACCAATTATTATTATTATTTTTATTTTATTTTATTTTTTGCATTTTTACAGTATTTTAATTTCTTAAAATCTAGTTACTATAGTATAATGGCAGAACATAGATTAAATGTTTTGTAAGGGAGAGAGTTCGTCTGCTTGAGTGAAAAGCAAAGCACAACCTGGATTACAAAGCTTTAAAGGAGAGAAAAGAACAAACTGAATCAGTTACCATAGGCTGTAATCCCATAGGGCTGGCCTGGCTGAGGGTACGTGCCATAGGCAGCAGCCTGCTGCATTCCTGTGGTGTACTGCGTCTGTCCATACGCGGCCATATTTTGGGCGGAAGGAGTCGGAAGAATGTGTGGATAGGGTCTACTATTTGAGACCATAGTAAAAGAAAGAGAAGATACATTTTAAACCCAAAAGCCCATATCCCAAAATTTGCTCAAAGACAAATTCTCTGTGATTCTGCTACTTAATCATAAATATTTGTCCAAGCTGTGAAACAGAGAGAACTCTAGCCATTAAGCAGCTGATATACATTGCAAAAGAAAAATAAATTACGAGGGAAATTTTTGACAAGATAATAATTACAACAGATTTTGGAGTACGCAAGCTGCAGACATCAATGAAAACAATAGACGGAGAGTCCAAAATCTGGCAGAAGGATCTAATTAAAGGCCCAAATGAAGTTGGATGCTGCTTATTTTTTAAAGAAAAATAAAAGAAGCCTTACTTGGAAGGGTAAATCTGGGGAGAGAACTGGTGAGTTTGTCTTGGGCTGAAGCCACTGGTTCCAATGGCTGTGGAGAGTTAAAAGAAAAGAGGCAAGCACATATTCAGACATAAAAAAAAATAAGGTAAATATTATTCTTTGCCAACAGAACTTCTGGAATCCAAGGAAACAGTAATTACATTGCATTACACTATTTATTTCACTAACCTTATTTTAAGTTGAAAAATTAAGAGCAATAACGAAGGAAAATAATCAGGTAATATGGGAGCGTTTTCTACCGACTGTATACATAAAAACTAATACAGGATGGAAAGATCTAGTGTCCACAAACACGCACACACACGGAGCTGGGAATGATGTATGGTCGCGCACACTGGAGGGTTTAAAGTGAACTTTACAATGAGAAATCAGCGGGCCTGATTACAGGTAAGTAGTACACATAAGGAGCCTTCATTAGACACATACCGGCCGTGTGGTTCCCAGCCCTTAATAACAGTGTGGAGGGCCATTCAGCTAACTCACACAAACACTACAGAGCAACATGAGATCTTTTGATGTCCCAGTGAATGCATGGCTAAAGTCTTGAAAATTGAGCTTAAATTGTTGTGCCCTTATAAAAGGTAATTTCCATCACAAAGAGAAAATATATTTCTTTATTATTAGTCATATTTTTATTGTATTGTTTTTGCTGTTGATTTAATATCTTTAAACGAATTAAAACCATGTTATTTGAAATATATGATTTTAATATGATATTATTAATAATATAATAATAATATTTTTTCTAATATTATTTAGAATTATAATTATTATAAAATTAGTTTTTACATTTTATATTACAAGAAAATAATGCATCTATTATTATTATTATAGTTATTGCAAAGTGTTTTTATTATTACTACTATTAATGTAATATCATGTAATATTGGTTGGAATTTTTATTTAACTGGAATTTGTATTATTATTATTATTGCTGTTGTTGTTGTTGTTATATTTGAATATTTTTTCAATTAATAAAAATTATTATAATTATTTTGTTATCTTTTTTTGTTTAATTGTTTACCATATAAATTATTATAAACAAATGTTATATATTCTATATAATAATAAAATGATATATTTATTATTATTATATTATTCATATTATTAAAACATTTTTTTTATTATTAATGATAATGTTAATATAATATAAAACCTTTGTATTAAATATCAGTTTTTATAAATACTGACTACTACTAATAACATTACTAGGCTTACTACCTTACTATTGCTGTTTTTAGACTGCTAAATATATGCCTCATCCTTTGTAAATGACCATTTGTAGGGTTTGGCTGTCTTTTCTTTAGGGTGGAGGTATTAGAAATATTGCGATTCTCTTGCCTTGTGTGTATAATTGGCTGTGACATCTAAAGTAAGGGTTAGTTAAGGAGCTCTTGCTCCATGTAACTGTATTCCTTGCGTCCTGAAAATGGGGCCTTTTCCCCACACTTCAGCACCTGGTCTGGACAAACACTGAACCTCTGCACTACTGCATCCCCTGAGTATAAGACAGTCTCAAATGACTTCACTTCGTTCATATTGTCAGAGATAGAAGTCCGAGCTATGATTTATATGAGTTTAACATAAAGGTATCGAGTACTTAGTCAAATAGGTAGGGAAATAAGAAAAATTAGCAGGAATGTAATACTTCATGAAGAGTTCTCGCATTTGCTTAGTAAGTAATGTGAGGAGTCTATAACATGGAGTGGACCTACCTAAATTTGTATGCTTACATTTTAAAATAGACCATTGAGAGTACAATGTTTCTGACACAATGCAAGCGAGCTGGTTTTGTGGCTCCAAAATGTCTTAGAAATGGAGTACAAATAGGCATTTAATACCACTTTAGGTCTCTGGTCTTATCAGACTATTATTTTGGTGTAAAGTTTTGAGTTTTGTGGTTTAGAAAGGCATTTCACAATTTACGAGTCATGTATCTAAAACCTACAGAGTGTGTGGGCCACCAGGATGGGGTGTCGCTTGATCAGGGCAGAGAAGGGGCCTGGGAGGGTCCTAACCCAACGCCTGTTGGCATGGGAACTGAGACAGAGCCTCACACTACTAGAGTTCCAGCCAAAGGGCCACTTCCTGGGCCTCTGCTTATCAGTAAGCCATCATCTCCCTCCGGTCAGCTCTACAGCTTTGAGTGTGTGCGTGTGGTACCTGATCCTGAGAAGCTGTCTAGAGAGCCGTCTGCTACAGAGGTGGCGATTTCACTGCTGCTCATTGGCTCTGTTTTAACTGCAAGCAGAAGGAAAGCAGAGCGTTTGTGATCCTGCACTAGTAAAGCCTGTTGTCAGTCACACTACAGGCAAATGCCTTTCTGCTTGTAAAATCAACAGACTTCATCTTAAAGCAATGCGCAAATTTAAAGCATAGCCAAAAAACTAACATTCGTCATGTCAAAGTGCTCATTCAGATGGTTTTATTGCCTCACAATGTAGAAAGGATCATTAGGTGGATAAGTTTGTAAGGGTGGCGTAATGAAGAGTGCTTCTATTGAGATAATACAGCTTTCAGGTTTGACAGCTCTCTCCTGGCTAACTCACAGAAGAGGCCAACAATTAAAGCTAATCTCTTCTACAAATAAGACAAGGACACTTCCCTTCCAATACACACAGCTCTTGTGTTGATTTAAGGACAAAAGCCATACTAAACACTATTATATAAAAGCATAAACCAGTCTATGAATGGCATGTAATAAAAAAAGTATATATATATATATATATATATATATATATATATATATATATATATATTTATTTTTTTTGAAAGAAAGAAAGAAATTAATTACAAAATATGCTGTTCTTTTGAACTTTATATTCATAAAGTATTCCTGAAAAAAATTATCACAAAAATATTAAGCAGCACAATTGTTTTCAACATTGACACAAAAATTTATTTTAATAGAGCATTAAATCGGCATATCAGAATGATTTCTAATTGTTGGTTGAATTTGTATGAAATAGTTCTCAAAAATCCAGCTTTTCTATTACAGGAATAAATTAAGAAATATAATAAATAATATATAAAATATATAAACATAGAAAACTGTTTAAAATAGAAAAAAATAAATTAATAAATGTTACAAAATATATAAAATATATAAAAATAAATATTTCCCAATAAGACTGTTTTACTGTATTAAATCAATTGATTAAAAATAAATGCAGCCTTGGTGAGCATAAGAGACTGCTTTCAAAAATAATAAAAATTCTTACCAACCCCAAACTTTATATATATTACATAAAGTTTTTTAAATTGATCTGTTTACTTTTTTGTATTTTTTTTTTTTTTTACATTGATAACATTGATCTTTTATTTAATGCCAAACAATGCATTCTTAATAATTTTAGTCACTTGATTTCTTACCGGAAGGGTTTTATGTAGCATCAAGGGAAAACAGGCAAAAAAGGTGGAATTTAATGGCAGGAGTAAACTGTGGAATGCATGGACGTGCAGCATAATTGATATGTCAAGGCAATGCATGGTGTATAAAATGTGTTTGACCCAGCCGCTCCGAGCTACAATGAGGGCAACCGGGGGATGATTTCACAGCGTTTAGACAGACCCAGATCTTTGAAATGAATCCATCTCTGTCTCAGGAGGGCGTGGGGTGGAGGTTTACATTTATGAAAACAAAATTCACAATGTGGGTACGGAGTCATGCCCACTGAAATCCCTCATGGCTGAAGTAGCCATCAGCTTGTCATGTTGAACATGTTGCAGCTATGCTCTCCCTCAAAGGAACACATGTCGATGGGGAGCGGTTTGAATACGTCCCAACGCTCCCCCCACCCCTCCTTCTCGAAGCGATACGGGAGCACATGCAGAAACTAGTGCAGTCAAGTCTTATCACATACCACACATAACCATAAAACCATCCTGCAGAACATCAAATAAAAAGCTAAACGCACAATACGCGTGCCCACAGCTTTACCATTCATCTGGAATCATAGCCAAAAAGTCTCAAACCATGCTTTCAACAGATTCACCATAACACAACACAGAATGCCAAACAAGAATCCAAATGAAAGGCACAATAGTTGAAGAGATGTGAGCACATCAAATTGGCTTTTCACATTTGTGAATATAATCAGATGGAATTGTTAGGATTGCCTCAGGCTGAAATGACTACATAACGTGTGTAATTTCACATATGACGCCAAGTATTGTCCTTTCATTGTTTCGCCAGAACTGCACAAACCTGCAGCGGACTGTGAACTAGAACTTAACAACCAGTCAGCTGTGGTAAGCATAGTGATGTTATCACCTATAGGGAGAAAGAACGGGACAGGACACATGACAATCTGCACTGTGACAGGCTGGGGCTTAACGCTACAGAAATATAAGAAAACCACAGTCAAGATTACATAATGTAAACTACTTCAGAGATGATTAAAAATCTTATGGGCTGTAACATTATCCGTGAAGTTCTGCAGTTTATATAGTGCACGCATTAAGTCATTTTTTAAAATGTATTCACTAAATTGCACTGATGCATTTGCAAAAAATTATGTATTAAATATTGTAGCAACAAAATTTAAACACACTTCAAATTTGTGCATTTTTCAAATAAGTGCATACTTAAGATAATACAAATTTGATTAGATTACAACAGCCAAAGTGAAGTATATGAATCCCCATGATATGATAAGCATATCACATGATGTTTAACACGGATTCAACTTTTCACAAGCGCATAAATGTTACACTAAGGGAATGTGGCGGTTAAAAACTGTGGACTGTAGCACTTTTAAATGTTTAGTAATTAAGGTATACGGTCCACCAGAGGCTGAGGAGACGTACCTTCAGTGCCATTTGGTGTCATGGAATTGTTATTTATATGCGAGTTGTCGAGGTTGGGACCGTTTGGGGACTCACTGCTTCCACTTACTCGGCTGTGTGGACTAGCTAGATCCTGCATTTCCATAGACCTGAGAGGAAGAGACACACAGACGGTCACATGATACTGAATGACACATGCACGCACACTCAAGCTAACACATACTTCGAGATCTAAAATGTGAGTGATCATTCAAAAAATAGATATTAATTACATTAACAATCAACAATAAAAATTAATTACAATTTGTACATGTATATTATAACAGCTGTACATTTAAAATCCCAACACTTACAATTTTATGTAGCTTAGATTTTGAGATACATTTAATACCTATCCATTAATTTTACAAACAGCATCAAATAACAGAATAAAAGCAGAACAATAAAAATAATACTTTTATATTGTTATTATAATTATTTTAAAAACAACATTAATTAATTACAATTATTTAAATAATGGATAAAAAAATACGGCTTTCATAAAAACCGAACATCCCAACAGCTCTCCAGAGAAATCCGCTTAACAAGGGCATTCCCTTGAGGCACATCAAATAACATTTGACACAAACTTAACAATTAATGAGCCATCTGATGATTGATTGGCTTTCTCATATTAAGCATTAAAAATTAATCGCCACTAGCCCCGCAGCGCACGCTGCAATTTTCATACGTTCATTTCCCCCAGCAATCTCTGATCTGAAGCATCAATAGCCAGTGCCATGTGAGAAAGAGATGTGTGATTGCGAGGCCTCAAACCTCAACGAGAGCGACTGAAGAGTTCACTAAAGCATGCTGTTTGCTCTGGCGAGCGTCTTGATTGTTTCTTTGTTTATGTGCCGAGGGCTACGCCACTGAAAACATTATTCTACTGGCTCCATCGCACACTCACGGGATCATTTTATGCATAGCAAATGGAAGGTCAGGCCAGTGGGCGTCTGCGGTCGGATGTACGTTACGGGTGTTTGTATGTGATGTGAACGCGGCTGCAAAACTAAAACACGCATCAGTCTCCAGAAAAGCATTATTGCGCTAATTGCGCCAAAAACATGCTGCCTTGCGTGCCGCTCTGCCAGAATCAATTGGGAATGGTCGTGTCACTACTATCAACAAACATTTGCATTTTTATGAATAACAAAGAGGAGGAAATAAGAAAGGTTTTATCAACGTAGATTATCATACCTCTTTTTAGCCGCCGTTCTTGATCGGCCAATATCCGTTACAAATGGTCGCAGTTAAAATGGGGGAAAAAATCCATGCCATAGAGATGTTAAAACTCGACTTGCTCTTCAAACAATGTCTGTTTTCAATACAAAGCTTATGTCAAACGTTTTCCTTCTCTAACACCTCTAACTCTCTCTGTCTTGATTCTTTCACACTTCCAGCGGTTTACAAAAACGTCCAGACATCTTCTCAAGAAGTCCTGAGCATTTCAGAACTCAACTTTGCTAAACAAGTGGCTGCTTTTCAGTGATGCTGCCGGCAAATCAGCTCTCTTTTACCTGAAGCTGGACGGACCTCAAGCATCTCAGTCAAATAGTGTTTTTTTCCCCTTTCTCTTTGTTTGTTTGTTTGTTTGTTTCTTTCTTTCTCACTATCCCTTTTTCCACCTGCCAGGAACCTAAAAACAATATCACTCCTTGTTATTTCAGCTCGATGTCTCTGTGAAGAGCCATCCGTGACACAATAGACGTTTTCTGAGAAAACATTTTTGTTATGCTCGCGCAGAATGGAAAGAGAGAAGTCGGTGGAACAGAGAGGCACATTGTCTGAGGCTCAACCCCTCCACTGTTGTTTCCTCCTTCCAGGTCTTCCCTCCTCCCTGCCGAATGACGGTAAGGTGATTCATCATTGGTCTACGACAGCTGCAAACTGGATTAGTCCTCCCCCAATCAACATGCAAAGCGGCTTAGCCAAGGTAAGCAGGAAAAGGAGGGGTGCGTGACCGGGAGGTATGGGGGGGGGTAAGCTTTGGGGGTTAGTTTTGGGTGAGCGAGTGGGGGGCGCCTGCTCGAGGTCGCTGCCGCTGTAGCCTCTGGAAGTGTGTGTCTGGGCGCTGAGAGAGATGGGACTTTGTTGAACAGAAGCAAGTCAAGCATGACACCCCTAGCATCTTTCATCTGCAGTTGACACTATCTGAAATTTATCTACAATCCCTCTCCAGGCACACTGACAGTTCCTAATGATGATCAGGGGGATGACTGGGACTTTGCCTGAGGGTTTGGGGGACAGACAGATACTACTGAGTGCATCTTATGTGATAAGTCGGAGTGGAACGCTTTGAGTGCGTCTTGTACGACAAATTTGAGTAGAACTTATTGAGTGCATTTTGTCAGAGTGGAATGATTTGGATGTATATTGTATAAAAAGTCGGAGTTGAACGTATTGTGCGCATCTTGTACAGTTGGAGTGGAATCTATTGGGCCACATATGTTTTCTATGATACTTCAAATGCTGTTATTACTCTTTTTAGTTAACAATTAGATTCTGCCGTCCACCTCTCTGCTAATACCTGCGGCGCTATTACCCAACATCAGACCGGAGCCGAACCGTTGGATCTAGGTCACGGTTATTCGGCCTTTCCACCAAAAATGTCTGAAAAATCCCTGCATGAATTTTTAATGCTGGGCTGATTTCATGATGTAGTAACCTTAGCTGTTTGGTCATGCTGTTTTTTTCACGCACCCCCCCCCCCCCTTCCCACAAAGGCTATGCAGTGATGAATAATGGTCATTTTTTTTCCAAATTTCTTCTTCGTCCTTCCTTCTCTTGACCCTGTCTAGTCACATTAACACAATTTTGCACTCTAAAGTCGTTCCTTACATCATCAGAAGCTTGGGAACAATGATTTGACTTTCTATAAAAAGAAATGTGAGATGTATAAGGAGGGAGAAAACAGAGAAATAAAGACCTTGCTTCGGCCTGCATTCAGCACTCAGAGTTTACGAGGTATTATGCATGCCGGCCTCACGGCAAAGCCCCTCATCCAGCAGGTGATTTTCACCAGGTGAACGGTGAAGGGAGGGGCGCTTGTGCTGTACTGCTAAATATTTATTGTTTAAACAAAAAGGGAGTGCATTCAGCATCTTTGATGTGCGCTTGAATTCAACCTGAACTGAGCCGTCTTTGAAGCTCACGGGAACAAAGACCTGTGTTGGAAGTGTCATCAAAAAGCCAAACATGCTTCACTCACGACTGTTTGCACGGCTTTTTGTCTCGCTTTGCTTATTTCAAGCACTACGTTTCCATCGGCAAACACTGCCGGGCTTTTAACATTGATGATTATAGAGAACGCGGGCTGTCTGAGCTGCTCTGACACGGATAAGATTCACCTGAATACTTCAATTCTGAAATACTGACTGAAATATTTGGTGGTATTTATTATATTGCGTATTTTTTGTCAATTATATGAGCTGTGCATTTATATTCTGGGAATTATAAGCAAATTATATTTTTCACATTAATATTTTTTATTTCATTTTTTAATGAAACCTTAGCATTTATTCGCTTTCCAGCCACGTTTTACAAGATTGTAATTTTATAGGGCAAGACATGCATGTCTCTTTTTGAATTTCATAGACTATGCAAACATGTGTTGTGGGTTACTAGTTTTGAAAAACAACGCTTTAATCAAAATAACTTTAAAACAACTAATCCCAACTTAAGATGGTCAGCTGAATCCACATGGTGGCCCAGGAAAAATAAATCCACTTGCAAAGAATGTCGATGTAGACAACAATTAAAGACAGATGTGACTAGATTTAGACGCAGTTTACAAAATGCTACACTTCACTGGACTCTATGAGCACAGAGCAAAGAAAAGTGCACAACCGGCAAAACACTGATCACATAAAAAAAAAAAAAAAAAAACAACACAAAGAACAGAATGAAAAATGCATACCTGTTATATCATGTTTCCCCCCTCTGTAACTGAATTATGGATTAAAAATTGTGAATGTACTAAAATACTAATATGTTATTATAAGATATGAGGCACATAAAAGTATATATAATGTATCAAATCAAAGGACATATATATGTGGTAGAACACACACTTGGACACACACCCATAAAAATCAGTTTGGTTTTTAATTTTTTAGTTTATTGAACAGACAATTTAAATTTTTTGTAATTAAAATCTTAATTCCGAACACGCGCTGCGGTTTGTTGATAGGCAATTTGTCTCTTCCATTTTGTTCAATCTGACATGGAGCTCAAGCGACGGACAGCGCAGCTACATTCAATCTGTTAATTCTGATCTCTTCAAGCTGCTAAATTATTTCCAGAAGTCCATCCGCTTTAAGTGTCCATCGGAGAAGATTTAAGGTACACATCTGATCAAATTCGCCTCACCGCAGTATCACACACACAAAAAAAAGCACTCACACTGCGAACATGTAAATTGTTATTAAAAAAAAAAAAAACATGCAATTACAATGCATTTTTTTTCTGCCTTTAATTTCACGTAGCAAAATCACTGCTTTGCAAATTAATTTAAACATATATATATTATTGTGAGTCATTTGCATTCAATTTATTTTTCCCCTATATTATTTTATTCACCGTACCAAAACGTGCATCTACATAAATATACTAAAAGCAAAAAAAGACAGGTTTAGCTCATCCTCTGCTCTTATGCTTAAGTAAACAAACTCCTTGATTACATGTAAACAAACACAAAGGAATTGTGGATTGTAGAAGGTCCGTGATCAATTGAGCTCCTCAGCCTTATTTCCTGCTCCCTGAGCGACGTTTTCCTGAGACCAACAGTGGCATGTTAACAAAATAACACTCTACTGTATTTAGTAAACAACTAATCGCCACAAACCATTTCCGCTGTCTCTGTCTCGTAAACAGTGGAGCGCAGCGGTTTCAATTAACCCCGTGTCTTTCACCGCGCACCGTTTCAAGCTCGGGCGCACACATACGGAAAGCATTGGGCCTTCGGCAAACAACAGCACATCGTGGGGCTAAACGCACAAGAGCTTATCGGAGAGAGCTTAATGCAGTCGAACGTATGCCTTATTAAAACAAATACAGTGTGTAAATGGTCCAAATCAAGCAGCACATAATGAGGTAATTAGATAAGCGGGCTTATTGTGTGAAAGGAACACAGAGAGGGCGGCTGGAGGCAACACCGTATTAACACACTCTTGAAAAAACATCCCGAGCCGGGAAACAGCTGCAGAGGGATGACTTTTCAATTATTATATGTTTTTACTAAATTACTGTACGTTGGAAGTGAGAAGAATAGTGTGTCCTGAATATTGTCATATAATTATGCATTTTACCAGACAGCACAAAATTCAATTCTCAAAGAAACTTTATCCTCGGATAGAAAACGACTCTTTGAAAAATGTACGGGTGTCTTGGTTTAGGTGGCCGCCTGCCGATTTCTTACAAGACACCAGTCTGCCTGTCTGTCTACCCTAAAGCATTCCTGCCTGCAGCAGATGGCATTGCATGCCAACTGCTAAAACTGAACTGGTTTTGTTTATTCTGCCAGCTGAATAGAATTGTGGGTTTTACTTGCTGGAGGGAAAATAGAAACTTATTATCTTGGATTCAAAATGGGGTCATTATTTACAATGCAGTCTCTCATTTCAGTGCCTTGTACACCTGTTTTAAAGTATCAAAAAAGACAGTCCTCACCCGAGGGCTAAGGAAACGCAAAAAAAGTGAATTTGAAACGGGTGAAGGTGTGAATCTCAGGTGAAACGGAGAGTCACTGGGGATTTAAATTTGAGCGGCAAACAGTGACATGATGCTTTTAGTGTGGTCTTAAAGTTTAAAACTATTTACAGTTTTTTTCTTTAAGGGAATTATATGTTCAAATAGTATTTAACAGAACATTTTAAATAAAATTGAACCTGGAAACTCAAAACACTATATAAAAAGTGACTTAAAAAAGGTTTAATAACTGATATGTTTCAATAGGAATTGGCTAGGAATTAGTTTTGAAAATAATCTGTCAAAATATACTATAGCAATTTTAATATTGTACCTATTGAAAATTGCGTTCCTGACATAAATGTAAAACGGATAGTTTTATTTTCTATATTTCAGTCTTTTATTAAATATATTAAAGTAAAACGACAGTATTGAGGATTTAACAGTACATTAAGTGTAGCGTTCAAATAAAATTTGTTGAGAGATAACTTATTTGCTGGAATAGTTTGTTGCCGGTTTTAAAGGAGTGCAATTTTGTCATTCAGAAAACTTACTGACGGACATAAATATATATTTTAAAATTTATTTTTTTTTGTTTGTTTTTTTCAATTTAATCTAGATCTTGATTATGTTAAGTTATAAGACATAGCTGCAAATAGCCCATGTAACTCTAAAAACGACATAAAAAGTACACAACACAGGATGTGAAAAAATAACAAAAGTAGAAGAAAAGTAGATAACCAAAAACAGTACTCACTAAAATTATGGAAGAATCCTTGCACTTTTTCTTTTATTCCGCCTTTCTTGCAATCTTCCGTTGAGTGTCTGTCCGTTCCAGAGCAAATAAAGAACTGTCTATTTTTTTTTTTTTAAGAAACTTTTCTTAGAGTTGACTTTAACACGCAGATCGGCGATAAAAGACAACTTTTTTCT